>NW_027102151.1:0-27265 GCF_035609145.1 Eleutherodactylus coqui | reverse complement strand
TAAACCCTCGAAACAACAGCATTTTAAGTGTACTGGCCCTTTAAGAGGTGGACCTGGGAAGCTTACGGACCTTTAAAATTGGCAATACTTTAAGGTGACTGGCCTATGAAGAGGATGACCATGGAAGTGGACAGTCCTTAAAGATGCATTATTGTGTGTGGGTGGCCTTCTAAGAGACAACCCTGGGAATGGACAGACCTTTGGAAATGTCAATGTGGCTTATGAAGTGGAAAGCCACTTGAACATGTGACATGTTTTGCGGACTGGCCCTTTAAGAGGCAGACCCTAGAAGTGGACAAACCCTTGAAGAGGTGACAAATTTAGGGAATTATGTCCTTTAAGAGGTTGACCAGGGTTGTGTACAAACCCTCGAAACAACAGCATTTTAAGTGTACTGGCCCTTTAAGAGGTGGACCTGGGAAGCTTACGGACCTTTAAAATTGGCAATACTTTAAGGTGACTGGCCTATGAAGAGGATGACCATGGAAGTGGACAGTCCTTAAAGATGCATTATTGTGTGTGGGTGGCCTTCTAAGAGACAACCCTGGGAATGGACAGACCTTTGGAAATGTCAATGTGGCTTATGAAGTGGAAAGCCACTTGAACATGTGACATGTTTTGCGGACTGGCCCTTTAAGAGGCAGACCCTAGAAGTGGACAAACCCTTGAAGAGGTGACAAATTTAGGGAATTATGTCCTTTAAGAGGTTGACCAGGGTTGTGTACAAACCCTCGAAACAACAGCATTTTAAGTGTACTGGCCCTTTAAGAGGTGGACCTGGGAAGCTTACGGACCTTTAAAATTGGCAATACTTTAAGGTGACTGGCCTATGAAGAGGATGACCATGGAAGTGGACAGTCCTTAAAGATGCATTATTGTGTGTGGGTGGCCTTCTAAGAGACAACCCTGGGAATGGACAGACCTTTGGAAATGTCAATGTGGCTTATGAAGTGGAAAGCCACTTGAACATGTGACATGTTTTGCGGACTGGCCCTTTAAGAGGCAGACCCTAGAAGTGGACAAACCCTTGAAGAGGTGGCAAATTTAGGGAATTATGTCCTTTAAGAGGTTGACCAGGGTTGTGTACAAACCCTCGAAACAACAGCATTTTAAGTGTACTGGCCCTTTAAGAGGTGGACCTGGGAAGCTTACGGACCTTTAAAATTGGCAATACTTTAAGGTGACTGGCCTATGAAGAGGATGACCATGGAAGTGGACAGTCCTTAAAGATGCATTATTGTGTGTGGGTGGCCTTCTAAGAGACAACCCTGGGAATGGACAGACCTTTGGAAATGTCAATGTGGCTTATGAAGTGGAAAGCCACTTGAACATGTGACATGTTTTGCGGACTGGCCCTTTAAGAGGCAGACCCTAGAAGTGGACAAACCCTTGAAGAGGTGGCAAATTTAGGGAATTATGTCCTTTAAGAGGTTGACCAGGGTTGTGTACAAACCCTCGAAACAACAGCATTTTAAGTGTACTGGCCCTTTAAGAGGTGGACCTGGGAAGCTTACGGACCTTTAAAATTGGCAATACTTTAAGGTGACTGGCCTATGAAGAGGATGACCATGGAAGTGGACAGTCCTTAAAGATGCATTATTGTGTGTGGGTGGCCTTCTAAGAGACAACCCTGGGAATGGACAGACCTTTGGAAATGTCAATGTGGCTTATGAAGTGGAAAGCCACTTGAACATGTGACATGTTTTGCGGACTGGCCCTTTAAGAGGCAGACCCTAGAAGTGGACAAACCCTTGAAGAGGTGACAAATTTAGGGAATTATGTCCTTTAAGAGGTTGACCAGGGTTGTGTACAAACCCTCGAAACAACAGCATTTTAAGTGTACTGGCCCTTTAAGAGGTGGACCCGGGAAGCTTACGGACCTTTAAAATTGGCAATACTTTAAGGTGACTGGCCTATGAAGAGGATGACCATGGAAGTGGACAGTCCTTAAAGATGCATTATTGTGTGTGGGTGGCCTTCTAAGAGACAACCCTGGGAATGGACAGACCTTTGGAAATGTCAATGTGGCTTATGAAGTGGAAAGCCACTTGAACATGTGACATGTTTTGCGGACTGGCCCTTTAAGAGGCAGACCCTAGATGTGGACAAACCCTTGAAGAGGTGACAAATTTAGGGAATTATGTCCTTTAAGAGGTTGACCAGGGTTGTGTACAAACCCTCGAAACAACAGCATTTTAAGTGTACTGGCCCTTTAAGAGGTGGACCTGGGAAGCTTACGGACCTTTAAAATTGGCAATACTTTAAGGTGACTGGCCTATGAAGAGGATGACCATGGAAGTGGACAGTCCTTAAAGATGCATTATTGTGTGTGGGTGGCCTTCTAAGAGACAACCCTGGGAATGGACAGACCTTTGGAAATGTCAATGTGGCTTATGAAGTGGAAAGCCACTTGAACATGTGACATGTTTTGCGGACTGGCCCTTTAAGAGGCAGACCCTAGAAGTGGACAAACCCTTGAAGAGGTGACAAATTTAGGGAATTATGTCCTTTAAGAGGTTGACCAGGGTTGTGTACAAACCCTCGAAACAACAGCATTTTAAGTGTACTGGCCCTTTAAGAGGTGGACCTGGGAAGCTTACGGACCTTTAAAATTGGCAATACTTTAAGGAGACTGGCCTATGAAGAGGATGACCATGGAAGTGGACAGTCCTTAAAGATGCATTATTGTGTGTGGGTTGCCTTCTAAGAGACAACCCTGGGAATGGACAGACCTTTGGAAATGTCAATGTGGCTTATGAAGTGGAAAGCCACTTGAACATGTGACATGTTTTGCGGACTGGCCCTTTAAGAGGCAGACCCTAGAAGTGGACAAACCCTTGAAGAGGTGACAAATTTAGGGAATTATGTCCTTTAAGAGGTTGACCAGGGTTGTGTACAAACCCTCGAAACAACAGCATTTTAAGTGTACTGGCCCTTTAAGAGGTGGACCTGGGAAGCTTACGGACCTTTAAAATTGGCAATACTTTAAGGTGACTGGCCTATGAAGAGGATGACCATGGAAGTGGACAGTCCTTAAAGATGCATTATTGTGTGTGGGTGGCCTTCTAAGAGACAACCCTGGGAATGGACAGACCTTTGGAAATGTCAATGTGGCTTATGAAGTGGAAAGCCACTTGAACATGTGACATGTTTTGCGGACTGGCCCTTTAAGAGGCAGACCCTAGAAGTGGACAAACCCTTGAAGAGGTGACAAATTTAGGGAATTATGTCCTTTAAGAGGTTGACCAGGGTTGTGTACAAACCCTCGAAACAACAGCATTTTAAGTGTACTGGCCCTTTAAGAGGTGGACCTGGGAAGCTTACGGACCTTTAAAATTGGCAATACTTTAAGGTGACTGGCCTATGAAGAGGATGACCATGGAAGTGGACAGTCCTTAAAGATGCATTATTGTGTGTGGGTGGCCTTCTAAGAGACAACCCTGGGAATGGACAGACCTTTGGAAATGTCAATGTGGCTTATGAAGTGGAAAGCCACTTGAACATGTGACATGTTTTGCGGACTGGCCCTTTAAGAGGCAGACCCTAGAAGTGGACAAACCCTTGAAGAGGTGGCAAATTTAGGGAATTATGTCCTTTAAGAGGTTGACCAGGGTTGTGTACAAACCCTCGAAACAACAGCATTTTAAGTGTACTGGCCCTTTAAGAGGTGGACCTGGGAAGCTTACGGACCTTTAAAATTGGCAATACTTTAAGGTGACTGGCCTATGAAGAGGATGACCATGGAAGTGGACAGTCCTTAAAGATGCATTATTGTGTGTGGGTGGCCTTCTAAGAGACAACCCTGGGAATGGACAGACCTTTGGAAATGTCAATGTGGCTTATGAATTGGAAAGCCACTTGAACATGTGACATGTTTTGCAGACTGGCCCTTTAAGAGGCAGACCCTAGAAGTGGACAAACCCTTGAAGAGGTGGCAAATTTAGGGAATTATGTCCTTTAAGAGGTTGACCAGGGTTGTGTACAAACCCTCGAAACAACAGCATTTTAAGTGTACTGGCCCTTTAAGAGGTGGACCTGGGAAGCTTACGGACCTTTAAAATTGGCAATACTTTAAGGTGACTGGCCTATGAAGAGGATGACCATGGAAGTGGACAGTCCTTAAAGATGCATTATTGTGTGTGGGTGGCCTTCTAAGAGACAACCCTGGGAATGGACAGACCTTTGGAAATGTCAATGTGGCTTATGAAGTGGAAAGCCACTTGAACATGTGACATGTTTTGCGGACTGGCCCTTTAAGAGGCAGACCCTAGAAGTGGACAAACCCTTGAAGAGGTGACAAATTTAGGGAATTATGTCCTTTAAGAGGTTGACCAGGGTTGTGTACAAACCCTCGAAACAACAGCATTTTAAGTGTACTGACCCTTTAAGAGGTGGACCTGGGAAGCTTACGGACCTTTAAAATTGGCAATACTTTAAGGTGACTGGCCTATGAAAAGGATGACCATGGAAGTGGACAGTCCTTAAAGATGCATTATTGTGTGTGGGTGGCCTTCTAAGAGACAACCCTGGGAATGGACAGACCTTTGGAAATGTCAATGTGGCTTATGAAGTGGAAAGCCACTTGAACATGTGACATGTTTTGCGGACTGGCCCTTTAAGAGGCAGACCTTAGAAGTGGACAAACCCTTGAAGAGGTGACAAATTTAGGGAATTATGTCCTTTAAGAGGTTGACCAGGGTTGTGTACAAACCCTCGAAACAACAGCATTTTAAGTGTACTGGCCCTTTAAGAGGTGGACCTGGGAAGCTTACGGACCTTTAAAATTGGCAATACTTTAAGGTGACTGGCCTATGAAGAGGATGACCATGGAAGTGGACAGTCCTTAAAGATGCATTATTGTGTGTGGGTGGCCTTCTAAGAGACAACCCTGGGAATGGACAGACCTTTGGAAATGTCAATGTGGCTTATGAAGTGGAAAGCCACTTGAACATGTGACATGTTTTGCGGACTGGCCCTTTAAGAGGCAGACCCTAGAAGTGGACAAACCCTTGAAGAGGTGACAAATTTAGGGAATTATGTCCTTTAAGAGGTTGACCAGGGTTGTGTACAAACCCTCGAAACAACAGCATTTTAAGTGTACTGGCCCTTTAAGAGGTGGACCTGGGAAGCTTACGGACCTTTAAAATTGGCAATACTTTAAGGTGACTGGCCTATGAAGAGGATGACCATGGAAGTGGACAGTCCTTAAAGATGCATTATTGTGTGTGGGCGGCCTTCTAAGAGACAACCCTGGGAATGGACAGACCTTTGGAAATGTCAATGTGGCTTATGAAGTGGAAAGCCACTTGAACATGTGACATGTTTTGCGGACTGGCCCTTTAAGAGGCAGACCCTAGAAGTGGACAAACCCTTGAAGAGGTGACAAATTTAGGGAATTATGTCCTTTAAGAGGTTGACCAGGGTTGTGTACAAACCCTCGAAACAACAGCATTTTAAGTGTACTGGCCCTTTAAGAGGTGGACCTGGGAAGCTTACGGACCTTTAAAATTGGCAATACTTTAAGGTGACTGGCCTATGAAGAGGATGACCATGGAAGTGGACAGTCCTTAAAGATGCATTATTGTGTGTGGGTGGCCTTCTAAGAGACAACCCTGGGAATGGACAGACCTTTGGAAATGTCAATGTGGCTTATGAAGTGGAAAGCCACTTGAACATGTGACATGTTTTGCGGACTGGCCCTTTAAGAGGCAGACCCTAGAAGTGGACAAACCCTTGAAGAGGTGACAAATTTAGGGAATTATGTCCTTTAAGAGGTTGACCAGGGTTGTGTACAAACCCTCGAAACAACAGCATTTTAAGTGTACTGGCCCTTTAAGAGGTGGACCTGGGAAGCTTACGGACCTTTAAAATTGGCAATACTTTAAGGTGACTGGCCTATGAAGAGGATGACCATGGAAGTGGACAGTCCTTAAAGATGCATTATTGTGTGTGGGTGGCCTTCTAAGAGACAACCCTGGGAATGGACAGACCTTTGGAAATGTCAATGTGGCTTATGAAGTGGAAAGCCACTTGAACATGTGACATGTTTTGCGGACTGGCCCTTTAAGAGGCAGACCCTAGAAGTGGACAAACCCTTGAAGAGGTGACAAATTTAGGGAATTATGTCCTTTAAGAGGTTGACCAGGGTTGTGTACAAACCCTCGAAACAACAGCATTTTAAGTGTACTGGCCCTTTAAGAGGTGGACCTGGGAAGCTTACGGACCTTTAAAATTGGCAATACTTTAAGGTGACTGGCCTATGAAGAGGATGACCATGGAAGTGGACAGTCCTTAAAGATGCATTATTGTGTGTGGGTGGCCTTCTAAGAGACAACCCTGGGAATGGACAGACCTTTGGAAATGTCAATGTGGCTTATGAAGTGGAAAGCCACTTGAACATGTGACATGTTTTGCGGACTGGCCCTTTAAGAGGCAGACCCTAGAAGTGGACAAACCCTTGAAGAGGTGACAAATTTAGGGAATTATGTCCTTTAAGAGGTTGACCAGGGTTGTGTACAAACCCTCGAAACAACAGCATTTTAAGTGTACTGGCCCTTTAAGAGGTGGACCTGGGAAGCTTACGGACCTTTAAAATTGGCAATACTTTAAGGTGACTGGCCTATGAAGAGGATGACCATGGAAGTGGACAGTCCTTAAAGATGCATTATTGTGTGTGGGTGGCCTTCTAAGAGACAACCCTGGGAATGGACAGACCTTTGGAAATGTCAATGTGGCTTATGAAGTGGAAAGCCACTTGAACATGTGACATGTTTTGCGGACTGGCCCTTTAAGAGGCAGACCCTAGAAGTGGACAAACCCTTGAAGAGGTGACAAATTTAGGGAATTATGTCCTTTAAGAGGTTGACCAGGGTTGTGTACAAACCCTCGAAACAACAGCATTTTAAGTGTACTGGCCCTTTAAGAGGTGGACCTGGGAAGCTTACGGACCTTTAAAATTGGCAATACTTTAAGGTGACTGGCCTATGAAGAGGATGACCATGGAAGTGGACAGTCCTTAAAGATGCATTATTGTGTGTGGGTGGCCTTCTAAGAGACAACCCTGGGAATGGACAGACCTTTGGAAATGTCAATGTGGCTTATGAAGTGGAAAGCCACTTGAACATGTGACATGTTTTGCGGACTGGCCCTTTAAGAGGCAGACCCTAGAAGTGGACAAACCCTTGAAGAGGTGACAAATTTAGGGAATTATGTCCTTTAAGAGGTTGACCAGGGTTGTGTACAAACCCTCGAAACAACAGCATTTTAAGTGTACTGGCCCTTTAAGAGGTGGACCTGGGAAGCTTACGGACCTTTAAAATTGGCAATACTTTAAGGTGACTGGCCTATGAAGAGGATGACCATGGAAGTGGACAGTCCTTAAAGATGCATTATTGTGTGTGGGTGGCCTTCTAAGAGACAACCCTGGGAATGGACAGACCTTTGGAAATGTCAATGTGGCTTATGAAGTGGAAAGCCACTTGAACATGTGACATGTTTTGCGGACTGGCCCTTTAAGAGGCAGACCCTAGAAGTGGACAAACCCTTGAAGAGGTGGCAAATTTAGGGAATTATGTCCTTTAAGAGGTTGACCAGGGTTGTGTACAAACCCTCGAAACAACAGCATTTTAAGTGTACTGGCCCTTTAAGAGGTGGACCTGGGAAGCTTACGGACCTTTAAAATTGGCAATACTTTAAGGTGACTGGCCTATGAAGAGGATGACCATGGAAGTGGACAGTCCTTAAAGATGCATTATTGTGTGTGGGTGGCCTTCTAAGAGACAACCCTGGGAATGGACAGACCTTTGGAAATGTCAATGTGGCTTATGAAGTGGAAAGCCACTTGAACATGTGACATGTTTTGCGGACTGGCCCTTTAAGAGGCAGACCCTAGAAGTGGACAAACCCTTGAAGAGGTGGCAAATTTAGGGAATTATGTCCTTTAAGAGGTTGACCAGGGTTGTGTACAAACCCTCGAAACAACAGCATTTTAAGTGTACTGGCCCTTTAAGAGGTGGACCTGGGAAGCTTACGGACCTTTAAAATTGGCAATACTTTAAGGTGACTGGCCTATGAAGAGGATGACCATGGAAGTGGACAGTCCTTAAAGATGCATTATTGTGTGTGGGTGGCCTTCTAAGAGACAACCCTGGGAATGGACAGACCTTTGGAAATGTCAATGTGGCTTATGAAGTGGAAAGCCACTTGAACATGTGACATGTTTTGCGGACTGGCCCTTTAAGAGGCAGACCCTAGAAGTGGACAAACCCTTGAAGAGGTGACAAATTTAGGGAATTATGTCCTTTAAGAGGTTGACCAGGGTTGTGTACAAACCCTCGAAACAACAGCATTTTAAGTGTACTGGCCCTTTAAGAGGTGGACCCGGGAAGCTTACGGACCTTTAAAATTGGCAATACTTTAAGGTGACTGGCCTATGAAGAGGATGACCATGGAAGTGGACAGTCCTTAAAGATGCATTATTGTGTGTGGGTGGCCTTCTAAGAGACAACCCTGGGAATGGACAGACCTTTGGAAATGTCAATGTGGCTTATGAAGTGGAAAGCCACTTGAACATGTGACATGTTTTGCGGACTGGCCCTTTAAGAGGCAGACCCTAGATGTGGACAAACCCTTGAAGAGGTGACAAATTTAGGGAATTATGTCCTTTAAGAGGTTGACCAGGGTTGTGTACAAACCCTCGAAACAACAGCATTTTAAGTGTACTGGCCCTTTAAGAGGTGGACCTGGGAAGCTTACGGACCTTTAAAATTGGCAATACTTTAAGGTGACTGGCCTATGAAGAGGATGACCATGGAAGTGGACAGTCCTTAAAGATGCATTATTGTGTGTGGGTGGCCTTCTAAGAGACAACCCTGGGAATGGACAGACCTTTGGAAATGTCAATGTGGCTTATGAAGTGGAAAGCCACTTGAACATGTGACATGTTTTGCGGACTGGCCCTTTAAGAGGCAGACCCTAGAAGTGGACAAACCCTTGAAGAGGTGACAAATTTAGGGAATTATGTCCTTTAAGAGGTTGACCAGGGTTGTGTACAAACCCTCGAAACAACAGCATTTTAAGTGTACTGGCCCTTTAAGAGGTGGACCTGGGAAGCTTACGGACCTTTAAAATTGGCAATACTTTAAGGAGACTGGCCTATGAAGAGGATGACCATGGAAGTGGACAGTCCTTAAAGATGCATTATTGTGTGTGGGTTGCCTTCTAAGAGACAACCCTGGGAATGGACAGACCTTTGGAAATGTCAATGTGGCTTATGAAGTGGAAATCCACTTGAACATGTGACATGTTTTGATGACTGGCCCTTTAAGAGGCAGACCCTAGATGTGGACAAACCCTTGAAGAGGTGACAAATTTAGGGAATTATGTCCTTTAAGAGGTTGACCAGGGTTGTGTACAAACCCTCGAAACAACAGCATTTTAAGTGTACTGGCCCTTTAAGAGGTGGACCTGGGAAGCTTACGGACCTTTAAAATTGGCAATACTTTAAGGTGACTGGCCTATGAAGAGGATGACCATGGAAGTGGACAGTCCTTAAAGATGCATTATTGTGTGTGGGTGGCCTTCTAAGAGACAACCCTGGGAATGGACAGACCTTTGGAAATGTCAATGTGGCTTATGAATTGGAAAGCCACTTGAACATGTGACATGTTTTGCAGACTGGCCCTTTAAGAGGCAGACCCTAGAAGTGGACAAACCCTTGAAGAGGTGGCAAATTTAGGGAATTATGTCCTTTAAGAGGTTGACCAGGGTTGTGTACAAACCCTCGAAACAACAGCATTTTAAGTGTACTGGCCCTTTAAGAGGTGGACCTGGGAAGCTTACGGACCTTTAAAATTGGCAATACTTTAAGGTGACTGGCCTATGAAGAGGATGACCATGGAAGTGGACAGTCCTTAAAGATGCATTATTGTGTGTGGGTGGCCTTCTAAGAGACAACCCTGGGAATGGACAGACCTTTGGAAATGTCAATGTGGCTTATGAAGTGGAAAGCCACTTGAACATGTGACATGTTTTGCGGACTGGCCCTTTAAGAGGCAGACCCTAGAAGTGGACAAACCCTTGAAGAGGTGACAAATTTAGGGAATTATGTCCTTTAAGAGGTTGACCAGGGTTGTGTACAAACCCTCGAAACAACAGCATTTTAAGTGTACTGACCCTTTAAGAGGTGGACCTGGGAAGCTTACGGACCTTTAAAATTGGCAATACTTTAAGGTGACTGGCCTATGAAAAGGATGACCATGGAAGTGGACAGTCCTTAAAGATGCATTATTGTGTGTGGGTGGCCTTCTAAGAGACAACCCTGGGAATGGACAGACCTTTGGAAATGTCAATGTGGCTTATGAAGTGGAAAGCCACTTGAACATGTGACATGTTTTGCGGACTGGCCCTTTAAGAGGCAGACCCTAGAAGTGGACAAACCCTTGAAGAGGTGACAAATTTAGGGAATTATGTCCTTTAAGAGGTTGACCAGGGTTGTGTACAAACCCTCGAAACAACAGCATTTTAAGTGTACTGGCCCTTTAAGAGGTGGACCTGGGAAGCTTACGGACCTTTAAAATTGGCAATACTTTAAGGTGACTGGCCTATGAAGAGGATGACCATGGAAGTGGACAGTCCTTAAAGATGCATTATTGTGTGTGGGTGGCCTTCTAAGAGACAACCCTGGGAATGGACAGACCTTTGGAAATGTCAATGTGGCTTATGAAGTGGAAAGCCACTTGAACATGTGACATGTTTTGCGGACTGGCCCTTTAAGAGGCAGACCCTAGAAGTGGACAAACCCTTGAAGAGGTGACAAATTTAGGGAATTATGTCCTTTAAGAGGTTGACCAGGGTTGTGTACAAACCCTCGAAACAACAGCATTTTAAGTGTACTGGCCCTTTAAGAGGTGGACCTGGGAAGCTTACGGACCTTTAAAATTGGCAATACTTTAAGGTGACTGGCCTATGAAGAGGATGACCATGGAAGTGGACAGTCCTTAAAGATGCATTATTGTGTGTGGGCGGCCTTCTAAGAGACAACCCTGGGAATGGACAGACCTTTGGAAATGTCAATGTGGCTTATGAAGTGGAAAGCCACTTGAACATGTGACATGTTTTGCGGACTGGCCCTTTAAGAGGCAGACCCTAGAAGTGGACAAACCCTTGAAGAGGTGACAAATTTAGGGAATTATGTCCTTTAAGAGGTTGACCAGGGTTGTGTACAAACCCTCGAAACAACAGCATTTTAAGTGTACTGGCCCTTTAAGAGGTGGACCTGGGAAGCTTACGGACCTTTAAAATTGGCAATACTTTAAGGTGACTGGCCTATGAAGAGGATGACCATGGAAGTGGACAGTCCTTAAAGATGCATTATTGTGTGTGGGTGGCCTTCTAAGAGACAACCCTGGGAATGGACAGACCTTTGGAAATGTCAATGTGGCTTATGAAGTGGAAAGCCACTTGAACATGTGACATGTTTTGCGGACTGGCCCTTTAAGAGGCAGACCCTAGAAGTGGACAAACCCTTGAAGAGGTGACAAATTTAGGGAATTATGTCCTTTAAGAGGTTGACCAGGGTTGTGTACAAACCCTCGAAACAACAGCATTTTAAGTGTACTGGCCCTTTAAGAGGTGGACCTGGGAAGCTTACGGACCTTTAAAATTGGCAATACTTTAAGGTGACTGGCCTATGAAGAGGATGACCATGGAAGTGGACAGTCCTTAAAGATGCATTATTGTGTGTGGGTGGCCTTCTAAGAGACAACCCTGGGAATGGACAGACCTTTGGAAATGTCAATGTGGCTTATGAAGTGGAAAGCCACTTGAACATGTGACATGTTTTGCGGACTGGCCCTTTAAGAGGCAGACCCTAGAAGTGGACAAACCCTTGAAGAGGTGACAAATTTAGGGAATTATGTCCTTTAAGAGGTTGACCAGGGTTGTGTACAAACCCTCGAAACAACAGCATTTTAAGTGTACTGGCCCTTTAAGAGGTGGACCTGGGAAGCTTATGGACCTTTAAAATTGGCAATACTTTAAGGTGACTGGCCTATGAAGAGGATGACCATGGAAGTGGACAGTCCTTAAAGATGCATTATTGTGTGTGGGTGGCCTTCTAAGAGACAACCCTGGGAATGGACAGACCTTTGGAAATGTCAATGTGGCTTATGAAGTGGAAAGCCACTTGAACATGTGACATGTTTTGCGGACTGGCCCTTTAAGAGGCAGACCCTAGAAGTGGACAAACCCTTGAAGAGGTGGCAAATTTAGGGAATTATGTCCTTTAAGAGGTTGACCAGGGTTGTGTACAAACCCTCGAAACAACAGCATTTTAAGTGTACTGGCCCTTTAAGAGGTGGACCTGGGAAGCTTACGGACCTTTAAAATTGGCAATACTTTAAGGTGACTGGCCTATGAAGAGGATGACCATGGAAGTGGACAGTCCTTAAAGATGCATTATTGTGTGTGGGTGGCCTTCTAAGAGACAACCCTGGGAATGGACAGACCTTTGGAAATGTCAATGTGGCTTATGAAGTGGAAAGCCACTTGAACATGTGACATGTTTTGCGGACTGGCCCTTTAAGAGGCAGACCCTAGAAGTGGACAAACCCTTGAAGAGGTGACAAATTTAGGGAATTATGTCCTTTAAGAGGTTGACCAGGGTTGTGTACAAACCCTCGAAACAACAGCATTTTAAGTGTACTGGCCCTTTAAGAGGTGGACCTGGGAAGCTTACGGACCTTTAAAATTGGCAATACTTTAAGGTGACTGGCCTATGAAGAGGATGACCATGGAAGTGGACAGTCCTTAAAGATGCATTATTGTGTGTGGGAGGCCTTCTAAGAGACAACCCTGGGAATGGACAGACCTTTGGAAATGTCAATGTGGCTTATGAAGTGGAAATCCACTTGAACATGTGACATGTTTTGCGTACTGGCCCTTTAAGAGGCAGACCCTAGATGTGGACAAACCCTTGAAGAGGTGACAAATTTAGGGAATTATGTCCTTTAAGAGGTTGACCAGGGTTGTGTACAAACCCTCGAAACAACAGCATTTTAAGTGTACTGGCCCTTTAAGAGGTGGACCTGGGAAGCTTACGGACCTTTAAAATTGGCAATACTTTAAGGTGACTGGCCTATGAAGAGGATGACCATGGAAGTGGACAGTCCTTAAAGATGCATTATTGTGTGTGGGTGGCCTTCTAAGAGACAACCCTGGGAATGGACAGACCTTTGGAAATGTCAATGTGGCTTATGAAGTGGAAAGCCACTTGAACATGTGACATGTTTTGCGGACTGGCCCTTTAAGAGGCAGACCCTAGAAGTGGACAAACCCTTGAAGAGGTGACAAATTTAGGGAATTATGTCCTTTAAGAGGTTGACCAGGGTTGTGTACAAACCCTCGAAACAACAGCATTTTAAGTGTACTGGCCCTTTAAGAGGTGGACCTGGGCAGCTTACGGACCTTTAAAATTGGCAATACTTTAAGGTGACTGGCCTATGAAGAGGATGACCATGGAAGTGGACAGTCCTTAAAGATGCATTATTGTGTGTGGGTGGCCTTCTAAGAGACAACCCTGGAAATGGACAGACCTTTGGAAATGTCAATGTGGCTTATGAAGTGGAAAGCCACTTGAACATGTGACATGTTTTGCGGACTGGCCCTTTAAGAGGCAGACCCTAGAAGTGGACAAACCCTTGAAGAGGTGACAAATTTAGGGAATTATGTCCTTTAAGAGGTTGACCAGGGTTGTGTACAAACCCTCGAAACAACAGCATTTTAAGTGTACTGGCCCTTTAAGAGGTGGACCTGGGAAGCTTACGGACCTTTAAAATTGGCAATACTTTAAGGAGACTGGCCTATGAAGAGGATGACCATGGAAGTGGACAGTCCTTAAAGATGCATTATTGTGTGTGGGTGGCCTTCTAAGAGACAACCCTGGGAATGGACAGACCTTTGGAAATGTCAATGTGGCTTATGAAGTGGAAATCCACTTGAACATGTGACATGTTTTGATGACTGGCCCTTTAAGAGGCAGACCCTAGATGTGGACAAACCCTTGAAGAGGTGACAAATTTAGGGAATTATGTCCTTTAAGAGGTTGACCAGGGTTGTGTACAAACCCTCGAAACAACAGCATTTTAAGTGTACTGGCCCTTTAAGAGGTGGACCTGGGAAGCTTACGGACCTTTAAAATTGGCAATACTTTAAGGTGACTGGCCTATGAAGAGGATGACCATGGAAGTGGACAGTCCTTAAAGATGCATTATTGTGTGTGGGTGGCCTTCTAAGAGACAACCCTGGGAATGGACAGACCTTTGGAAATGTCAATGTGGCTTATGAAGTGGAAAGCCACTTGAACATGTGACATGTTTTGCGGACTGGCCCTTTAAGAGGCAGACCCTAGAAGTGGACAAACCCTTGAAGAGGTGACAAATTTAGGGAATTATGTCCTTTAAGAGGTTGACCAGGGTTGTGTACAAACCCTCGAAACAACAGCATTTTAAGTGTACTGGCCCTTTAAGAGGTGGACCTGGGAAGCTTACGGACCTTTAAAATTGGCAATACTTTAAGGTGACTGGCCTATGAAGAGGATGACCATGGAAGTGGACAGTCCTTAAAGATGCATTATTGTGTGTGGGTGGCCTTCTAAGAGACAACCCTGGGAGTGGACAGACCTTTGGAAATGTCAATGTGGCTTATGAAGTGGAAAGCCACTTGAACATGTGACATGTTTTGCGGACTGGCCCTTTAAGAGGCAGACCCTAGAAGTGGACAAACCCTTGAAGAGGTGACAAATTTAGGGAATTATGTCCTTTAAGAGGTTGACCAGGGTTGTGTACAAACCCTCGAAACAACAGCATTTTAAGTGTACTGGCCCTTTAAGAGGTGGACCCGGGAAGCTTACGGACCTTTAAAATTGGCAATACTTTAAGGTGACTGGCCTATGAAGAGGATGACCATGGAAGTGGACAGTCCTTAAAGATGCATTATTGTGTGTGGGTGGCCTTCTAAGAGACAACCCTGGGAATGGACAGACCTTTGGAAATGTCAATGTGGCTTATGAAGTGGAAAGCCACTTGAACATGTGACATGTTTTGCGGACTGGCCCTTTAAGAGGCAGACCCTAGAAGTGGACAAACCCTTGAAGAGGTGACAAATTTAGGGAATTATGTCCTTTAAGAGGTTGACCAGGGTTGTGTACAAACCCTCGAAACAACAGCATTTTAAGTGTACTGGCCCTTTAAGAGGTGGACCCGGGAAGCTTACGGACCTTTAAAATTGGCAATACTTTAAGGTGACTGGCCTATGAAGAGGATGACCATGGAAGTGGACAGTCCTTAAAGATGCATTATTGTGTGTGGGTGGCCTTCTAAGAGACAACCCTGGGAATGGACAGACCTTTGGAAATGTCAATGTGGCTTATGAAGTGGAAAGCCACTTGAACATGTGACATGTTTTGCGGACTGGCCCTTTAAGAGGCAGACCCTAGAAGTGGACAAACCCTTGAAGAGGTGGCAAATTTAGGGAATTATGTCCTTTAAGAGGTTGACCAGGGTTGTGTACAAACCCTCGAAACAACAGCATTTTAAGTGTACTGGCCCTTTAAGAGGTGGACCTGGGAAGCTTACGGACCTTTAAAATTGGCAATACTTTAAGGTGACTGGCCTATGAAGAGGATGACCATGGAAGTGGACAGTCCTTAAAGATGCATTATTGTGTGTGGGTGGCCTTCTAAGAGACAACCCTGGGAATGGACAGACCTTTGGAAATGTCAATGTGGCTTATGAAGTGGAAAGCCACTTGAACATGTGACATGTTTTGCGGACTGGCCCTTTAAGAGGCAGACCCTAGAAGTGGACAAACCCTTGAAGAGGTGGCAAATTTAGGGAATTATGTCCTTTAAGAGGTTGACCAGGGTTGTGTACAAACCCTCGAAACAACAGCATTTTAAGTGTACTGGCCCTTTAAGAGGTGGACCCGGGAAGCTTACGGACCTTTAAAATTGGCAATACTTTAAGGTGACTGGCCTATGAAGAGGATGACCATGGAAGTGGACAGTCCTTAAAGATGCATTATTGTGTGTGGGTGGCCTTCTAAGAGACAACCCTGGGAATGGACAGACCTTTGGAAATGTCAATGTGGCTTATGAAGTGGAAAGCCACTTGAACATGTGACATGTTTTGCGGACTGGCCCTTTAAGAGGCAGACCCTAGAAGTGGACAAACCCTTGAAGAGGTGGCAAATTTAGGGAATTATGTCCTTTAAGAGGTTGACCAGGGTTGTGTACAAACCCTCGAAACAACAGCATTTTAAGTGTACTGGCCCTTTAAGAGGTGGACCCGGGAAGCTTACGGACCTTTAAAATTGGCAATACTTTAAGGTGACTGGCCTATGAAGAGGATGACCATGGAAGTGGACAGTCCTTAAAGATGCATTATTGTGTGTGGGTGGCCTTCTAAGAGACAACCCTGGGAATGGACAGACCTTTGGAAATGTCAATGTGGCTTATGAAGTGGAAAGCCACTTGAACATGTGACATGTTTTGCGGACTGGCCCTTTAAGAGGCAGACCCTAGAAGTGGACAAACCCTTGAAGAGGTGACAAATTTAGGGAATTATGTCCTTTAAGAGGTTGACCAGGGTTGTGTACAAACCCTCGAAACAACAGCATTTTAAGTGTACTGGCCCTTTAAGAGGTGGACCCGGGAAGCTTACGGACCTTTAAAATTGGCAATACTTTAAGGTGACTGGCCTATGAAGAGGATGACCATGGAAGTGGACAGTCCTTAAAGATGCATTATTGTGTGTGGGTGGCCTTCTAAGAGACAACCCTGGGAATGGACAGACCTTTGGAAATGTCAATGTGGCTTATGAAGTGGAAAGCCACTTGAACATGTGACATGTTTTGCGGACTGGCCCTTTAAGAGGCAGACCCTAGAAGTGGACAAACCCTTGAAGAGGTGACAAATTTAGGGAATTATGTCCTTTAAGAGGTTGACCAGGGTTGTGTACAAACCCTCGAAACAACAGCATTTTAAGTGTACTGGCCCTTTAAGAGGTGGACCTGGGAAGCTTACGGACCTTTAAAATTGGCAATACTTTAAGGTGACTGGCCTATGAAGAGGATGACCATGGAAGTGGACAGTCCTTAAAGATGCATTATTGTGTGTGGGTGGCCTTCTAAGAGACAACCCTGGGAATGGACAGACCTTTGGAAATGTCAATGTGGCTTATGAAGTGG
This sequence comes from Eleutherodactylus coqui, assembly GCF_035609145.1. Lineage (NCBI taxonomy): Eukaryota > Metazoa > Chordata > Amphibia > Anura > Eleutherodactylidae > Eleutherodactylus > Eleutherodactylus coqui. The sequence continues at coordinate 10,021 of NW_027102151.1, read as the reverse complement.
AAAGCCACTTGAACATGTGACATGTTTTGCGGACTGGCCCTTTAAGAGGCAGACCCTAGAAGTGGACAAACCCTTGAAGAGGTGACAAATTTAGGGAATTATGTCCTTTAAGAGGTTGACCAGGGTTGTGTACAAACCCTCGAAACAACAGCATTTTAAGTGTACTGGCCCTTTAAGAGGTGGACCTGGGAAGCTTACGGACCTTTAAAATTGGCAATACTTTAAGGTGACTGGCCTATGAAGAGGATGACCATGGAAGTGGACAGTCCTTAAAGATGCATTATTGTGTGTGGGTGGCCTTCTAAGAGACAACCCTGGGAATGGACAGACCTTTGGAAATGTCAATGTGGCTTATGAAGTGGAAAGCCACTTGAACATGTGACATGTTTTGCGGACTGGCCCTTTAAGAGGCAGACCCTAGAAGTGGACAAACCCTTGAAGAGGTGGCAAATTTAGGGAATTATGTCCTTTAAGAGGTTGACCAGGGTTGTGTACAAACCCTCGAAACAACAGCATTTTAAGTGTACTGGCCCTTTAAGAGGTGGACCTGGGAAGCTTACGGACCTTTAAAATTGGCAATACTTTAAGGTGACTGGCCTATGAAGAGGATGACCATGGAAGTGGACAGTCCTTAAAGATGCATTATTGTGTGTGGGTGGCCTTCTAAGAGACAACCCTGGGAATGGACAGACCTTTGGAAATGTCAATGTGGCTTATGAAGTGGAAATCCACTTGAACATGTGACATGTTTTGCGGACTGGCCCTTTAAGAGGCAGACCCTAGATGTGGACAAACCCTTGAAGAGGTGACAAATTTAGGGAATTATGTCCTTTAAGAGGTTGACCAGGGTTGTGTACAAACCCTCGAAACAACAGCATTTTAAGTGTACTGGCCCTTTAAGAGGTGGACCTGGGAAGCTTACGGACCTTTAAAATTGGCAATACTTTAAGGTGACTGGCCTATGAAGAGGATGACCATGGAAGTGGACAGTCCTTAAAGATGCATTATTGTGTGTGGGTGGCCTTCTAAGAGACAACCCTGGGAATGGACAGACCTTTGGAAATGTCAATGTGGCTTATGAAGTGGAAAGCCACTTGAACATGTGACATGTTTTGCGGACTGGCCCTTTAAGAGGCAGACCCTAGAAGTGGACAAACCCTTGAAGAGGTGACAAATTTAGGGAATTATGTCCTTTAAGAGGTTGACCAGGGTTGTGTACAAACCCTCGAAACAACAGCATTTTAAGTGTACTGGCCCTTTAAGAGGTGGACCTGGGAAGCTTACGGACCTTTAAAATTGGCAATACTTTAAGGTGACTGGCCTATGAAGAGGATGACCATGGAAGTGGACAGTCCTTAAAGATGCATTATTGTGTGTGGGTGGCCTTCTAAGAGACAACCCTGGGAATGGACAGACCTTTGGAAATGTCAATGTGGCTTATGAAGTGGAAAGCCACTTGAACATGTGACATGTTTTGCGGACTGGCCCTTTAAGAGGCAGACCCTAGAAGTGGACAAACCCTTGAAGAGGTGACAAATTTAGGGAATTATGTCCTTTAAGAGGTTGACCAGGGTTGTGTACAAACCCTCGAAACAACAGCATTTTAAGTGTACTGGCCCTTTAAGAGGTGGACCTGGGAAGCTTACGGACCTTTAAAATTGGCAATACTTTAAGGTGACTGGCCTATGAAGAGGATGACCATGGAAGTGGACAGTCCTTAAAGATGCATTATTGTGTGTGGGTGGCCTTCTAAGAGACAACCCTGGGAGTGGACAGACCTTTGGAAATGTCAATGTGGCTTATGAAGTGGAAAGCCACTTGAACATGTGACATGTTTTGCGGACTGGCCCTTTAAGAGGCAGACCCTAGAAGTGGACAAACCCTTGAAGAGGTGACAAATTTAGGGAATTATGTCCTTTAAGAGGTTGACCAGGGTTGTGTACAAACCCTCGAAACAACAGCATTTTAAGTGTACTGGCCCTTTAAGAGGTGGACCCGGGAAGCTTACGGACCTTTAAAATTGGCAATACTTTAAGGTGACTGGCCTATGAAGAGGATGACCATGGAAGTGGACAGTCCTTAAAGATGCATTATTGTGTGTGGGTGGCCTTCTAAGAGACAACCCTGGGAATGGACAGACCTTTGGAAATGTCAATGTGGCTTATGAAGTGGAAAGCCACTTGAACATGTGACATGTTTTGCGGACTGGCCCTCTAAGAGGCAGACCCTAGAAGTGGACAAACCCTTGAAGAGGTGACAAATTTAGGGAATTATGTCCTTTAAGAGGTTGACCAGGGTTGTGTACAAACCCTCGAAACAACAGCATTTTAAGTGTACTGGCCCTTTAAGAGGTGGACCCGGGAAGCTTACGGACCTTTAAAATTGGCAATACTTTAAGGTGACTGGCCTATGAAGAGGATGACCATGGAAGTGGACAGTCCTTAAAGATGCATTATTGTGTGTGGGTGGCCTTCTAAGAGACAACCCTGGGAATGGACAGACCTTTGGAAATGTCAATGTGGCTTATGAAGTGGAAAGCCACTTGAACATGTGACATGTTTTGCGGACTGGCCCTTTAAGAGGCAGACCCTAGAAGTGGACAAACCCTTGAAGAGGTGGCAAATTTAGGGAATTATGTCCTTTAAGAGGTTGACCAGGGTTGTGTACAAACCCTCGAAACAACAGCATTTTAAGTGTACTGGCCCTTTAAGAGGTGGACCTGGGAAGCTTACGGACCTTTAAAATTGGCAATACTTTAAGGTGACTGGCCTATGAAGAGGATGACCATGGAAGTGGACAGTCCTTAAAGATGCATTATTGTGTGTGGGTGGCCTTCTAAGAGACAACCCTGGGAATGGACAGACCTTTGGAAATGTCAATGTGGCTTATGAAGTGGAAAGCCACTTGAACATGTGACATGTTTTGCGGACTGGCCCTTTAAGAGGCAGACCCTAGAAGTGGACAAACCCTTGAAGAGGTGGCAAATTTAGGGAATTATGTCCTTTAAGAGGTTGACCAGGGTTGTGTACAAACCCTCGAAACAACAGCATTTTAAGTGTACTGGCCCTTTAAGAGGTGGACCCGGGAAGCTTACGGACCTTTAAAATTGGCAATACTTTAAGGTGACTGGCCTATGAAGAGGATGACCATGGAAGTGGACAGTCCTTAAAGATGCATTATTGTGTGTGGGTGGCCTTCTAAGAGACAACCCTGGGAATGGACAGACCTTTGGAAATGTCAATGTGGCTTATGAAGTGGAAAGCCACTTGAACATGTGACATGTTTTGCGGACTGGCCCTTTAAGAGGCAGACCCTAGAAGTGGACAAACCCTTGAAGAGGTGGCAAATTTAGGGAATTATGTCCTTTAAGAGGTTGACCAGGGTTGTGTACAAACCCTCGAAACAACAGCATTTTAAGTGTACTGGCCCTTTAAGAGGTGGACCCGGGAAGCTTACGGACCTTTAAAATTGGCAATACTTTAAGGTGACTGGCCTATGAAGAGGATGACCATGGAAGTGGACAGTCCTTAAAGATGCATTATTGTGTGTGGGTGGCCTTCTAAGAGACAACCCTGGGAATGGACAGACCTTTGGAAATGTCAATGTGGCTTATGAAGTGGAAAGCCACTTGAACATGTGACATGTTTTGCGGACTGGCCCTTTAAGAGGCAGACCCTAGAAGTGGACAAACCCTTGAAGAGGTGACAAATTTAGGGAATTATGTCCTTTAAGAGGTTGACCAGGGTTGTGTACAAACCCTCGAAACAACAGCATTTTAAGTGTACTGGCCCTTTAAGAGGTGGACCCGGGAAGCTTACGGACCTTTAAAATTGGCAATACTTTAAGGTGACTGGCCTATGAAGAGGATGACCATGGAAGTGGACAGTCCTTAAAGATGCATTATTGTGTGTGGGTGGCCTTCTAAGAGACAACCCTGGGAATGGACAGACCTTTGGAAATGTCAATGTGGCTTATGAAGTGGAAAGCCACTTGAACATGTGACATGTTTTGCGGACTGGCCCTTTAAGAGGCAGACCCTAGAAGTGGACAAACCCTTGAAGAGGTGACAAATTTAGGGAATTATGTCCTTTAAGAGGTTGACCAGGGTTGTGTACAAACCCTCGAAACAACAGCATTTTAAGTGTACTGGCCCTTTAAGAGGTGGACCTGGGAAGCTTACGGACCTTTAAAATTGGCAATACTTTAAGGTGACTGGCCTATGAAGAGGATGACCATGGAAGTGGACAGTCCTTAAAGATGCATTATTGTGTGTGGGTGGCCTTCTAAGAGACAACCCTGGGAATGGACAGACCTTTGGAAATGTCAATGTGGCTTATGAAGTGGAAAGCCACTTGAACATGTGACATGTTTTGCGGACTGGCCCTCTAAGAGGCAGACCCTAGAAGTGGACAAACCCTTGAAGAGGTGACAAATTTAGGGAATTATGTCCTTTAAGAGGTTGACCAGGGTTGTGTACAAACCCTCGAAACAACAGCATTTTAAGTGTACTGGCCCTTTAAGAGGTGGACCCGGGAAGCTTACGGACCTTTAAAATTGGCAATACTTTAAGGTGACTGGCCTATGAAGAGGATGACCATGGAAGTGGACAGTCCTTAAAGATGCATTATTGTGTGTGGGTGGCCTTCTAAGAGACAACCCTGGGAATGGACAGACCTTTGGAAATGTCAATGTGGCTTATGAAGTGGAAAGCCACTTGAACATGTGACATGTTTTGCGGACTGGCCCTTTAAGAGGCAGACCCTAGAAGTGGACAAACCCTTGAAGAGGTGGCAAATTTAGGGAATTATGTCCTTTAAGAGGTTGACCAGGGTTGTGTACAAACCCTCGAAACAACAGCATTTTAAGTGTACTGGCCCTTTAAGAGGTGGACCTGGGAAGCTTACGGACCTTTAAAATTGGCAATACTTTAAGGTGACTGGCCTATGAAGAGGATGACCATGGAAGTGGACAGTCCTTAAAGATGCATTATTGTGTGTGGGTGGCCTTCTAAGAGACAACCCTGGGAATGGACAGACCTTTGGAAATGTCAATGTGGCTTATGAAGTGGAAAGCCACTTGAACATGTGACATGTTTTGCGGACTGGCCCTTTAAGAGGCAGACCCTAGAAGTGGACAAACCCTTGAAGAGGTGGCAAATTTAGGGAATTATGTCCTTTAAGAGGTTGACCAGGGTTGTGTACAAACCCTCGAAACAACAGCATTTTAAGTGTACTGGCCCTTTAAGAGGTGGACCCGGGAAGCTTACGGACCTTTAAAATTGGCAATACTTTAAGGTGACTGGCCTATGAAGAGGATGACCATGGAAGTGGACAGTCCTTAAAGATGCATTATTGTGTGTGGGTGGCCTTCTAAGAGACAACCCTGGGAATGGACAGACCTTTGGAAATGTCAATGTGGCTTATGAAGTGGAAAGCCACTTGAACATGTGACATGTTTTGCGGACTGGCCCTTTAAGAGGCAGACCCTAGAAGTGGACAAACCCTTGAAGAGGTGGCAAATTTAGGGAATTATGTCCTTTAAGAGGTTGACCAGGGTTGTGTACAAACCCTCGAAACAACAGCATTTTAAGTGTACTGGCCCTTTAAGAGGTGGACCCGGGAAGCTTACGGACCTTTAAAATTGGCAATACTTTAAGGTGACTGGCCTATGAAGAGGATGACCATGGAAGTGGACAGTCCTTAAAGATGCATTATTGTGTGTGGGTGGCCTTCTAAGAGACAACCCTGGGAATGGACAGACCTTTGGAAATGTCAATGTGGCTTATGAAGTGGAAAGCCACTTGAACATGTGACATGTTTTGCGGACTGGCCCTTTAAGAGGCAGACCCTAGAAGTGGACAAACCCTTGAAGAGGTGACAAATTTAGGGAATTATGTCCTTTAAGAGGTTGACCAGGGTTGTGTACAAACCCTCGAAACAACAGCATTTTAAGTGTACTGGCCCTTTAAGAGGTGGACCCGGGAAGCTTACGGACCTTTAAAATTGGCAATACTTTAAGGTGACTGGCCTATGAAGAGGATGACCATGGAAGTGGACAGTCCTTAAAGATGCATTATTGTGTGTGGGTGGCCTTCTAAGAGACAACCCTGGGAATGGACAGACCTTTGGAAATGTCAATGTGGCTTATGAAGTGGAAAGCCACTTGAACATGTGACATGTTTTGCGGACTGGCCCTTTAAGAGGCAGACCCTAGAAGTGGACAAACCCTTGAAGAGGTGACAAATTTAGGGAATTATGTCCTTTAAGAGGTTGACCAGGGTTGTGTACAAACCCTCGAAACAACAGCATTTTAAGTGTACTGGCCCTTTAAGAGGTGGACCTGGGAAGCTTACGGACCTTTAAAATTGGCAATACTTTAAGGTGACTGGCCTATGAAGAGGATGACCATGGAAGTGGACAGTCCTTAAAGATGCATTATTGTGTGTGGGTGGCCTTCTAAGAGACAACCCTGGGAATGGACAGACCTTTGGAAATGTCAATGTGGCTTATGAAGTGGAAAGCCACTTGAACATGTGACATGTTTTGCGGACTGGCCCTTTAAGAGGCAGACCCTAGAAGTGGACAAACCCTTGAAGAGGTGACAAATTTAGGGAATTATGTCCTTTAAGAGGTTGACCAGGGTTGTGTACAAACCCTCGAAACAACAGCATTTTAAGTGTACTGGCCCTTTAAGAGGTGGACCTGGGAAGCTTACGGACCTTTAAAATTGGCAATACTTTAAGGTGACTGGCCTATGAAGAGGATGACCATGGAAGTGGACAGTCCTTAAAGATGCATTATTGTGTGTGGGTGGCCTTCTAAGAGACAACCCTGGGAATGGACAGACCTTTGGAAATGTCAATGTGGCTTATGAAGTGGAAAGCCACTTGAACATGTGACATGTTTTGCGGACTGGCCCTTTAAGAGGCAGACCCTAGAAGTGGACAAACCCTTGAAGAGGTGGCAAATTTAGGGAATTATGTCCTTTAAGAGGTTGACCAGGGTTGTGTACAAACCCTCGAAACAACAGCATTTTAAGTGTACTGGCCCTTTAAGAGGTGGACCTGGGAAGCTTACGGACCTTTAAAATTGGCAATACTTTAAGGTGACTGGCCTATGAAGAGGATGACCATGGAAGTGGACAGTCCTTAAAGATGCATTATTGTGTGTGGGTGGCCTTCTAAGAGACAACCCTGGGAATGGACAGACCTTTGGAAATGTCAATGTGGCTTATGAAGTGGAAATCCACTTGAACATGTGACATGTTTTGCGGACTGGCCCTTTAAGAGGCAGACCCTAGATGTGGACAAACCCTTGAAGAGGTGACAAATTTAGGGAATTATGTCCTTTAAGAGGTTGACCAGGGTTGTGTACAAACCCTCGAAACAACAGCATTTTAAGTGTACTGGCCCTTTAAGAGGTGGACCTGGGAAGCTTACGGACCTTTAAAATTGGCAATACTTTAAGGTGACTGGCCTATGAAGAGGATGACCATGGAAGTGGACAGTCCTTAAAGATGCATTATTGTGTGTGGGTGGCCTTCTAAGAGACAACCCTGGGAATGGACAGACCTTTGGAAATGTCAATGTGGCTTATGAAGTGGAAAGCCACTTGAACATGTGACATGTTTTGCGGACTGGCCCTTTAAGAGGCAGACCCTAGAAGTGGACAAACCCTTGAAGAGGTGACAAATTTAGGGAATTATGTCCTTTAAGAGGTTGACCAGGGTTGTGTACAAACCCTCGAAACAACAGCATTTTAAGTGTACTGGCCCTTTAAGAGGTGGACCTGGGAAGCTTACGGACCTTTAAAATTGGCAATACTTTAAGGTGACTGGCCTATGAAGAGGATGACCATGGAAGTGGACAGTCCTTAAAGATGCATTATTGTGTGTGGGTGGCCTTCTAAGAGACAACCCTGGGAATGGACAGACCTTTGGAAATGTCAATGTGGCTTATGAAGTGGAAAGCCACTTGAACATGTGACATGTTTTGCGGACTGGCCCTTTAAGAGGCAGACCCTAGAAGTGGACAAACCCTTGAAGAGGTGACAAATTTAGGGAATTATGTCCTTTAAGAGGTTGACCAGGGTTGTGTACAAACCCTCGAAACAACAGCATTTTAAGTGTACTGGCCCTTTAAGAGGTGGACCTGGGAAGCTTACGGACCTTTAAAATTGGCAATACTTTAAGGTGACTGGCCTATGAAGAGGATGACCATGGAAGTGGACAGTCCTTAAAGATGCATTATTGTGTGTGGGTGGCCTTCTAAGAGACAACCCTGGGAATGGACAGACCTTTGGAAATGTCAATGTGGCTTATGAAGTGGAAATCCACTTGAACATGTGACATGTTTTGCGGACTGGCCCTTTAAGAGGCAGACCCTAGATGTGGACAAACCCTTGAAGAGGTGACAAATTTAGGGAATTATGTCCTTTAAGAGGTTGACCAGGGTTGTGTACAAACCCTCGAAACAACAGCATTTTAAGTGTTCTGGCCCTTTAAGAGGTGGACCTGGGAAGCTTACGGACCTTTAAAATTGGCAATACTTTAAGGTGACTGGCCTATGAAGAGGATGACCATGGAAGTGGACAGTCCTTAAAGATGCATTATTGTGTGTGGGTGGCCTTCTAAGAGACAACCCTGGGAATGGACAGACCTTTGGAAATGTCAATGTGGCTTATGAAGTGGAAAGCCACTTGAACATGTGACATGTTTTGCGGACTGGCCCTTTAAGAGGCAGACCCTAGAAGTGGACAAACCCTTGAAGAGGTGACAAATTTAGGGAATTATGTCCTTTAAGAGGTTGACCAGGGTTGTGTACAAACCCTCGAAACAACAGCATTTTAAGTGTACTGGCCCTTTAAGAGGTGGACCTGGGAAGCTTACGGACCTTTAAAATTGGCAATACTTTAAGGTGACTGGCCTATGAAGAGGATGACCATGGAAGTGGACAGTCCTTAAAGATGCATTATTGTGTGTGGGTGGCCTTCTAAGAGACAACCCTGGGAATGGACAGACCTTTGGAAATGTCAATGTGGCTTATGAAGTGGAAAGCCACTTGAACATGTGACATGTTTTGCGGACTGGCCCTTTAAGAGGCAGACCCTAGAAGTGGACAAACCCTTGAAGAGGTGACAAATTTAGGGAATTATGTCCTTTAAGAGGTTGACCAGGGTTGTGTACAAACCCTCGAAACAACAGCATTTTAAGTGTACTGGCCCTTTAAGAGGTGGACCTGGGAAGCTTACGGACCTTTAAAATTGGCAATACTTTAAGGTGACTGGCCTATGAAGAGGATGACCATGGAAGTGGACAGTCCTTAAAGATGCATTATTGTGTGTGGGTGGCCTTCTAAGAGACAACCCTGGGAATGGACAGACCTTTGGAAATGTCAATGTGGCTTATGAAGTGGAAAGCCACTTGAACATGTGACATGTTTTGCGGACTGGCCCTTTAAGAGGCAGACCCTAGAAGTGGACAAACCCTTGAAGAGGTGACAAATTTAGGGAATTATGTCCTTTAAGAGGTTGACCAGGGTTGTGTACAAACCCTCGAAACAACAGCATTTTAAGTGTACTGGCCCTTTAAGAGGTGGACCTGGGAAGCTTACGGACCTTTAAAATTGGCAATACTTTAAGGTGACTGGCCTATGAAGAGGATGACCATGGAAGTGGACAGTCCTTAAAGATGCATTATTGTGTGTGGGTGGCCTTCTAAGAGACAACCCTGGGAATGGACAGACCTTTGGAAATGTCAATGTGGCTTATGAAGTGGAAAGCCACTTGAACATGTGACATGTTTTGCGGACTGGCCCTTTAAGAGGCAGACCCCAGAAGTGGACAAACCCTTGAAGAGGTGGCAAATTTAGGGAATTATGTCCTTTAAGAGGTTGACCAGGGTTGTGTACAAACCCTCGAAACAACAGCATTTTAAGTGTACTGGCCCTTTAAGAGGTGGACCTGGGAAGCTTACGGACCTTTAAAATTGGCAATACTTTAAGGTGACTGGCCTATGAAGAGGA
>NW_027102150.1:0-18429 GCF_035609145.1 Eleutherodactylus coqui | reverse complement strand
AGGACTCAGTCACACGAGCAGAGGTCCACGCGCATTTCCACATGGAAAAACACCCGCACAGTGGGTGTGGACAAAAGTCCGCACTTGCCAGAGAAAGAACATATGGCTGGCAATGGACCTGGTCATGCGGATTTTCGTCTGCACGTGGTGCGGGTGTTTTTCCGCGTGGAAATACATGCAGATCGCCGCTCGTCTGACTGAGCCATCAATAGGAAAAGTAAAGGGGGCACAACTTGATTATTCAATGCTAATTGCAGAAGTAAGTGCACCCCTATGCAATGTTCTTCCCGGTATCGTACAAGCGTGAAACTTGGCACGACCATTCTTTAGGTCCTAAATAAGAAAAGTAAAGTGGTCACAACTTGATTATTAATTGCTAAGTGCAAAAGTATTGCCACCCCTGTGTAATGTACCAAATCTAATTCTCTAACTTCCCGATGGCTCACAAAAATAAAATTTGGCACAACCATTCTTTAGGTCCTCAATAGAAAAAGTAGAAAAAAGTGGAGAGCGCCACAGGTAGATCCAATCCACACAAGATACGCTGTGTGGATGCGGTCACAAAGTGTCTTTTCCTCAGTGCTCCAATCCTTCAAAATAAAGGAGAGCTGCAGATACAGGCTGGGGGTTCTAAAAGAAGAACTCCCCCAGATATAATGAAGAAAGAGAGAAAAAACAAACTGTCAGAAAAAGGAGATCCGCGCTCACAGAAAAAAAAACACTGAGGACAAATTCACGTGTAGACAGTGGTGAGATGAAACACTTACTTGGAAGGAGGGGGGTATGATGCACAAATGCCCCCTCCTCAGAGTGTCCACCACAAGGCATAAAGCTAAGCTTCAAGTCACCAGATGATTCTCCAGTCGTTGAAATCAAACAGAACTTTTAATACGGCAACGCGTTTCGGTGCAGAATAAAGCACCTTTCTCAAGCCATTAACATATAAAACAATATACAATGCAGATATTTATACACAGTTAAGAACAGACAATTAAGAAAAGACATACCCCTCCCATGTTCATCTGTGCTGTGTGTCCAGCATTCCCCAGGCTGGGCGTGCACTGATGACATCAGCGGCACCATGTGATCCGGGCGTGCACTGATGACATCAGCGGCACATTGTGATCTGGTAGCCGTACTTTATATGTACTAATCAAGTATCTAAGATGAGACATTCATTTAAGCTAACTCACACTAATGTCAGAGAGTGAAGTAACGTTTCAGTAGTACTCAAATGCAATAATCTAATTGCCGAGCGGGAGGGAAGTGACCCCAAAAAGAGGAGCCACCATGATTATATTGTTATTAAAGGCAATGCCAAAAAGCCAGGAAACGGGGGGGCAGGATATGATAACATGGATAATAATGGTAATAGTCTATAGTTAGGATACCAACCTACAATCAAAAAAAAAAAAAAAAAAATAAAAAAAAAAAATAAAAAATATTTAAAAAAAAAAAAAAAAAAAAAAAAAAAAAAAAAAAGGCCGTACTATTAATCCTCTACGTATCCGCTTGAATAAACACCGCAGTAACATTCTCAATGGCTTTTTGAAGCATAGCGTCTCAAGACATTTCTTAGAAAAACATGACAAAGACCCCGCAGGGCTTAAAGTTACACCACTAGAGAAGATTAAGAGAGGTTCGGCCATACATTTAAAAACCAGAGAAATGTACTGGATCTTTAAATTAAAAACATTAACACCAAACGGCCTCAATGAAGTTTTAGAGAAAATCTAACCAGTGGGTAGAGCCCCTCTTTTTAGGCACTCTGAAAAGTTTTTATACATTTTTAGCTTGAATTGCATTTTTAGATTATGTGTTATTATATTATGTTATTGTTATACATGTGTTATATATTTATACATTGATTATTTATTTATTCTCGGACAGAGTATCTGTTCATCAACCATTGTACATACTGCCTGGTTAACCAATCGCTTTACTTTATTTATTAACATATAGAATTTATATCTCTTTTTTTTTTTTTTTTTTTTTTGTGTGTTTTTTTTTTTTTTTTTTTTTTTTTTTTTTTTTTTTTATATTATTATTATTATTTCACTCTTATATAGAAGTCTTTATTGCATTATACTCTGCAACCATTTATGTGAGTGGCTATACAGTAGTAGCCATTATGTTGCATTATGCTACAATGCTATATTGTTTTTTGACTTTAATTGTTATGAGGGCATTCTTAGGCAACCATAAGTTTCCCCACTAACCTAAAACACAGCTTGGTATTATATGTCAGGTATGACGTAAAAATGATACAGCATATGTCAGACTCCTGTACGCTGCAGCACATAGCATCATTATGCATGATGCACCATCATGTCAAATACCTGTATGTCAAAACATCTTAAGTATCTAGCGCCCTCACTTTTTCAATTTAAATTTTTATTTTTTAGAATTTATGATTCAGAATAGGTTCCTTTTTTTTTTTTTTTTTTTTTTTTTTTTAAATTTTTTTTTAAAAAAAAAATTTTTTTTAAAAATTTTTTTTTTAAAAATTTTTTTTTTTTTTTTTTTATTTTTTTTTTTTTTTTTTTTTTTTTTTTTTTTTTTTATTTTTTTTTTTAAATATTTTTTATTTTTTTTTTTTTTTTTATTTTTTTATTTTTTTTTTTTTTTTTGATTGTAGGTTGGTATCCTAACTATAGACTATTACCATTATTATCCATGTTATCATATCCTGCCCCCCCGTTTCCTGGCTTTTTGGCATTGCCTTTAATAACAATATAATCATGGTGGCTCCTCTTTTTGGGGTCACTTCCCTCCCGCTCGGCAATTAGATTATTGCATTTGAGTACTACTGAAACGTTACTTCACTCTCTGACATTAGTGTGAGTTAGCTTAAATGAATGTCTCATCTTAGATACTTGATTAGTACATATAAAGTACGGCTACCAGATCACAATGTGCCGCTGATGTCATCAGTGCACGCCCGGATCACATGGTGCCGCTGATGTCATCAGTGCACGCCCAGCCTGGGGAATGCTGGACACACAGCACAGATGAACATGGGAGGGGTATGTCTTTTCTTAATTGTCTGTTCTTAACTGTGTATAAATATCTGCATTGTATATTGTTTTATATGTTAATGGCTTGAGAAAGGTGCTTTATTCTGCACCGAAACGCGTTGCCGTATTAAAAGTTCTGTTTGATTTCAACGACTGGAGAATCATCTGGTGACTTGAAGCTTAGCTTTATGCCTTGTGGTGGACACTCTGAGGAGGGGGCATTTGTGCATCATACCCCCCTCCTTCCAAGTAAGTGTTTCATCTCACCACTGTCTACACGTGAATTTGTCCTCAGTGTTTTTTTTCTGTGAGCGCGGATCTCCTTTTTCTGACAGTTTGTTTTTTCTCTCTTTCTTCAATAGAAAAAGTAACAGGGTCACAACTCGAATATTCAATGCTAATTGCAAAAGTAAGTGCACCCCTATGTAATGTAACTTCCAGGTGTCATACAAGTGTGAAATTTGGTATGAGCATTCTTTAGGTCATAAATAAGAAAAGTAATGGGGTCACAACTCGTTTATTCAATGGTAATTGCAAAACAAAGTTCACCACTATATAATGTAACTTCCCGGTGTCGTCCAAGCGTGAAATTTGGTAGGAGCATTTTTTAGGTCCTAAATAGGAAAAGTAAAGAGGTCACAACTCGATTATTTAATGCTAATTACAAAAGTAAGTGCACCTCTATGTAATATAACTTCCTGGTGTCGTACAAGCGTGAAATTTGGCATGAGTATTCTTTAGGTCTTAAATAGGATAAGTAAGGTCCTAAATAGGAAAAGTAAAGGAGTCACAACTTGATTATTCAATGCTAATTGCAAAAGTCAGTGCACGTCTATGTAATGTAACTTCCTGGTATCGTACAAGTGTAAAACTTGGTATGAGCATTCTTTAGGTCTTAAGTGAGGCGAGTGGGAGGGGTAGCATATTCTGCAGAGGGACAGTGGGACATGCAGCCTGAGTAGAATCCAACACCCCTTTATGTGTATACATATTTTATTCCTCGGTTCCTCTAAAGTAACCACAACTTCATAAAATTTTCCGTGCCACTTCCAAAAGACTGTCACAACACCACAGGGGGCCTGTATGTACAACAGCCTTGCTAAACCAGAGCAGTAAATATTTACTATATAAGATAAGGACGGGAACAGCCCTTCACAACCCAGTGACTTCTCCTCCCCACTTTGGAACTGGCCACAGCCAGACCTGCTATTTTGGAGCCAATTTTCACAAAGGAACTTCTTTCAAAAGGGAAAATCTAATTTGGAAATTATGACTGATCTGTACATCGCAGCCCGTCAAGAAGGATATTTGGGAAACGTCACATCACCACGAACCAGACACAGGTACTCCCATCATTGCAAAATGCTCAGGGACCCCAAAATCGCATATCTATCAAACTATGTATCCAAACACATTCGTGTGTGGGCTTAAACTGTATGTAAAATCATGATAGGAAACCTAGCTATCACATTTTCATTGTGGGTCCCACCCATATGAAGCTATGAAGAAAATATGGATTTCAGTGCCCATATGCTTTAGTGTAAGCCAACTCCCATGGGGGCAGGAAGGAGCTGAATGGGCGTTACCTAGTCAAGGGTTTAACCCCTTGAGTGGCACACCCGGAAAATCTCCAGGGCTTGCTGCACTGACCATCAGTTAAACCACGGATGGTTTCTGTGGACAGCTCTAGTGCTGAAATGTGCAGAGCACTGAGCTGTCAGCAGAATTTTCCGGAGTTTTTACTGCATGGGTAGTAAAGGGGACTCCCTGCGGGGAGTAAGAATCCACTCCCACAGCTGTCACAGTGGTGACAGCTGTGAGAGGGGACCACAAAGCCCTCCTATTGATTTCAATGGAGCTGCTGCTGGCGGCCCTATTGAAGGCAATAGGATGCCAGCACCCCCGCAGTGATTTTCGAGGAAGGGCTTGTAATATAAGCCCTTTCCTGAAAATCATTTCTCGCACTATCCCTATGACGTAAGGGTACGTCACTTTGCGGGAAGTACCCCGCTCCCATGATGTACCCTTACATCATATGGAGGGAAAGGGTTAACTGCATGGTCAGTGCAGCAAGCCCCGGAGATTTTCTGGGCATGCCACTCAAGGGGTTAATAAATAGTTAAATTGACTCATTTAAAAAACCTGCCCTCTGAGGCACAACATGGTAATAATAAACCTGCCACTCAAGGGGTTAAAAGTTGCACATGGACTCATATTCAGGGTCAGCCCCTTGGAGTGCACTATGCATGCGGACTGTCCTGTAATTCTGCGTGACTTCACACAAAGATTTGTATCACTCTTTACTTTAATCCTTTCATTTTAATGTTGTCTGCAAATATCTATGTATGCCTCTTGCCTATTACCTAATAACATCATTTTTTTGTATTTTTCTGTACATAAGTACTGCTATCTTTTTAGAACTAAACTTTCAATTAATTAGTGAGCCTCGTCCGTGTTAACACGAAACCATATCTCTAAATACATAATTGTGGGTCTCAGCATTCAGGTCCAACACCCGTGAACATTGGTGGTGGCAGCGATATTGAGCACAGGGCTAGGCGGACTGCTGTAGAATTGTGGCACGAGGTGATGCTTGCATGTCCAGTTGACATGCAGGGTCCCGGAAAGTTGGGCACCAATGACTTCACAATCTAAGCCCCCCCTCGCCTATGTGGCAGGAACTACATAAGTCAATGCATTTGATTGATTCGCGTATTACCACGGATCATACACTCACGGAATCTGAAAATTCAAATCCGGCCGCGTGAGACCAACCGTTAGCACAAAATAGTCTAGTCACTAAGGGGTTAAAACAATTTGCTTTTGTGCTGTCAGATTCTGAGAACTTTTTCTTTCAGCAGAGTTTTTTTTTTACAAAACAAGTTGCAGTTTTTGCTTTTGTAGAGGGAATTGATGGAATTGATTTCAAAGGGCTTGTTCACATAAGAATATTTTGTGTGTGCAGAATATATGTAGCAAGCTCTATGTTCCTGCGTGTTTGCGCACGAGAACTAATGAATGGAGGCATGGTTGCGTGTTTTTGTGCGTGAAAGAAGTACAGTAAAACACGCACATGCGAACACAAATACACGATGTCCGCTGCGCAAATGCTCTTAGGCCTATATCACACCACCCTTATAGTCATTAGTATTACAACCTAAGTCCTTTAGGGGGCGTGCACACTGGCATATGCTCATCCGTGAAACGCACACATTTCAGTTTTGTAGATATTTTTTTTTTTCCATTTTTTTGTGCAAAAAATTGAATAAAAATGAAGCATTTGATGGATCCATAGGCTATAATGGTTTAAATATAGTCAAACTATGCTACGTTTGACTATGTTTAGCCTAGCAAATGCTTATGTGTGTTTTTTTCCTGTGGGATTGAAAAATGTAGCCTACTACAGTCTGTCCCACAAAAAAATGTATGAAATCGTATAACTTTTTTTTTTTAACATCGCAATTGATGAAAAACGTATGGAAACGTATAACTGTATGTTATCATATGCATGCATATTTTTGTGATCAAAGGGGAAAAAAGTGTTAACCCTTTCCAATCCAATTTGTATCCTGGTTTTCCTAGGGGGCTTACTCTTTTTCTGCAGTTATATAATGGCGCTATCTGCTGGCTAAAGCCAGTACTGCATGAGGTGACACGTTGGATAGGCTCCGACAGCAGAGAGGCTGGCAATATGCAGTAAGAGAACCCCGATGGATGTCTTCCAACATCGGAGTTGTACAGCCTTAAATCATAATGTCTTCAGAGGTCAGACAGTGGATTGGAAAGGGTTAAATACAAAACTATATTAGAAAAAAAGTTTACAGTAAATAACGTATATGTTTTTCTTATAAAAAATGGAACGTATAAACCACAAGTACGAATTGAAACGTAAACTTCTGCTTAAGGCTGCCTGCAGACGGCCAGATCGGATCCCGCTGCAAGAATTCTCGCAGCGGGATGCGGACCCGTGCCCCCACACAGCCCTGCGGCTTACCCGCTCCCGGCATCTCCTCTATGCACTGTGTGCCGGCTGCACAGAGAGGAGTCGGCCCGTCACTACTGACATTTCTGTGGGGGCCTCCGCGAGATCCGCACAGAAATAGAACATGCTGCGATTTGTTTTCTGCGTGTAATTTCACGCGGACAAATCACGGCCGTCTGCATAGGATTGTGTTAGCTAATGCAATCCTATGCAGGCGGGCAGGCGCAGAAATTCTGCGGGAAATCCCGCCACAGAATTTCCCGGCCGTGTGCAGGGGGCCTTAAGTTCATATATTTTTATATGTATTTTTTATGTATGTTTTTCGCATACGTGAAATGTACTTGAAAATACCAGTGTGGATGGACCCTCATTGCATTTTTGCTTAATATTTTGTTTACACTTTTTAAAAAAATTTTAATGCCATGGAACTTGACTTTTTAGGTAACTTGGCCATATGATTGTTTGATAGCTTGCATAATGCACTGTAATCCTTGTTTTATGCAGTGTATTATGCATGTCCGTGTAAAACTGACAGGCAGACTATCAGGTAGAACTGCGTACGTGTAGTGGCCCCTTCATTTTTCTGATTGGTGGGGATAGGCTATCAATGCTAAAGTCCCTTTAACCACTTCCCAATTTGCACCTTACATGTTTTTGACAGCTGATATCTGCCCGCAACTGCTGTGATCGGAGATAACTTCGATGGTGACTAATAGCCCTTTAAATGCCATTGACAATATAGTTTTTGGATATGGGCGTCATATGCTAATTTAGAGGCAGACTATGATATATCTAAGTGTATCTCCTGAAAAAAGGGTACTGCCTTAGAATGACCTGAATTGTATATGGTAATGTGCAGCATCCCGTAGGGTGACCCTGGACACAGGGCGTACATTGAGGAGCAGGGAGAGTAAGATGCTGGCTTGTCACAGCGGCACTTACCACGCTCCCTTCCGGTGGGAAGCATGTAGCCTCGGCCATGGCAGCGCTGGGCCTTTTCTGGACACCCCTAGGATAGGGATGCCCAATAAACTGGAGAACAGGGATAGCAGATGTCACGGGTGATGCCACCGTTCCGTTACTCACTGGTATGACCCTTGGAGGTAAATAAATGGAGCCGCAGACAGAGGTAACGTACCTCAGATCCCTTGGAACGGTCAGGGCTTGGCAAAACTTTACTGGAACAACTTCTTGCATACAAGGCACAAATGAAAAAGATTTGTAGTACAGGTATTAGACAGACTTTAGAGTACCTCCACCCGGTGATCCCAGACTTCAGGACGGCCGGGTGTGAAAAACAAATGGGTGTACCTCTACGCGGTCATCCACTAGATCGAGACAGACGCATAGGAAAAATGAATAAAGAGTACCTCTGCACTAGGCCTTGGAAGTGACACCTGCTTCTTGCTCACGCTCTCTCTCTCTTTTCAATTGGTGCTCACTCCTCTCTCACCTCTGGAACATACACTCCCAGGAAACCTCTCTTCTTCCTCCATTCTTCACCACATGGGAGTTGAGGGTACCCCCATGTGGCTGGCACTCTCAGGAACCCAGAAGCAAGGGATTCATACACTTTTATTTATATCCTCACTTATACCACATGACAGCACATAAATTGATACATTTACAGGCAATCACCAGGCATTTGCAAACACTTAATCCATCACATGCTGCAGCTGTGCAATACACATAACAGAATGACAAGACACTTTTGCACAGCGCACCAACACAAGATATGACATGTATGACATTTATGGAGGGCCCAGGAATAGGTGTTTTGGGCCACTACAAATGGATCAGAGGTAGTTGATTAAGGGCGACATCTCATCAGAAACTACCCCTTTCAGTTGAAAATCACTGTGGCAATCAACTATTTGCCTCTGGTCCAGATGGCTTGAGTCCATCACAATGAGTCCCAGCTCACAAAGAGCAGTCCCAACTTGGGGATCCCTCTCTGGGGCATCCTTATTCCATATCAGAGCATATGGACAGGGATTGCCTTTATGAGATGACCCTTTTAAATATTATTGATGTAAAGTCTGCCCATACCTTCTAATATGTGTCCTCACAGCAACACTTCTTCTTTGAACCCTTTTCAGGATACATTTTATGACTTCAATTTCAATTTAATATCCTTGTCATTTAATGGAAGATCATTCCGTAAATTATTCATGAGTGCTCAGGTAAACGACTATTAGTTAGTGTAGCCATCATTTCTAATGTGAAATCTATAACTGCATCCGACTACTACATTTATAAGATGGACTTATGAAATGGATACTTAAGCAGAAAGAATAATGGTGTGCAGAATGAAAAAATAAGCATTTTACTCGTCACTAAGGACATCAGCCATCGCCTTCCCAGTTTATATAAGAAACAAATTAGACTCCGTATCATTGAATTAGAGAATGATGGGATTTTTTTCCCTAGCCAAATAAACGACCTTACTATATATGCAGGGCAGAGACAGATCCAGGATTCAAATCTCATTTGTGTGATGATGCACCTCATCATTCCTTTAAATGGATGGCACTTTGAACAAACGTATGCTTATGTGATAGCCAATGAGATAACTAGCAAAAGTGTATATCACTTTCTTTACCTAAAATTACGCTTTTGTGCTGAAAAATCCATATTGAGTCAAGGCCACTTGGGATTTTACTTCATTTTAACTTGCCTTTTGTGAAGTCTATTGATAATAACAGAGACACAAAGACGGATTTGTGGAAAGTGGAGGTAAGCACTATCTCATGCTGGCCATGGAGATCTATGGAGAGGAATGGAGGGAGCTGCTAGAGGGAGACAAAAGAAGAGAGACACACAGCTAATGACATGACACTGCAGCTGATAAAGGATGATTTAGTGTCTCACAGCTACTGAAATCACATCTGCACTGCTCCCTACTGCTGTACACTGTCCTCCATAAGGCTGTTATTTATGAGGGTGTGCTTAAGAGAGAGAAGATATCAAGCCCTTCTAAGTGTGCTGCATATTGAAAACATAACAGCTGGTCTTCACCCACCAGCTTAGTGGAGACTGAGATGTAGACTGCAAAAGGGGAAACTGGTGAAAATGCCATACACAAGTCATATAATGATGAAAAATAGTGCTACTCCTCACGTACACAATTGTGGGGGGCCATGGTACGTGGCTCAGGGTTTCCCCCAGTGATGTTTAATGGGGCTGACATGTATGATTTCAGTAAAAAGCTTTAATGAAATATAAAAAAGAAACAGATAAACAGTTTAACTCTCATTCCAGGAAGCCTCACAACTGTGTACTAGTTGGCTATTACAGAGGATCTGTGTTAGCAGTCCAGTACCCATATATCAGATTTCTTAAGCTCCTTGCTCAGTAAATGGTGATTCAATCTAAGTCCTCTTCTTCCCATGTAATGAGTTTTCAAAAGTCCTTACTAGGTTATCAGTAATGTAGCCTATGGCAGCTCTATATCACATCAACATTGTCAGGTAAAAGGGAGGAGGGGAATAAGATGGCAGAAGTCGCTTCAATGCTTGTATTCAGCTCAACCTTTATCCAAAAGAAACACCTGTCCTGCAATTTCTCTCACCAGGGAGTATCCCCTGCTACTCCACAGCATAGCTGCACAAACTCAGGGGAGTATCTCAGCTCCCCACACTGCAGCATAGCAGCACAGAGAAGCATCCCCAGATCCCCACACTGCAGCATAGCAGCACAGAGGAGCATCCCCAGCTCAAGTGTACCACTATGAAAAGACCAATAAAACCAATAATCGTGAGGTCAGGCGGGACAAACCTTTTGCCACCCAGGACTGCAGGACAGCGCCTCACATCCATGACTGTCATGGCACTTTCTTCAAGTGTTGTTGCTGTCCACCTGCACCTTACACTACCAGAAGGGAAATTACCACTTCCTGACATGTAGTGGCTGCTGTTTCATGGTACCCCCAAGATTTGTGGTACAATCTTTCTTGTCTGTCCTCTCCTTACCCTCTCCTCCTTTTCTTCCTCCACTTCTTCATATCACCTTTTAACACCTTCCACATTGGCACAAATATCCGTATGTGACATATAAAGTGGTGCACGTAGTAAACTCCAAAATGCTGTCCTAAAACTCATATGTCTAGCAGAGTGCAGCCAATTATCCAGGTTTACATCCAGTGCTGGAAAAGGTCAGGAAACTGTGCTCAAACTTTCAGCATTCACACCCAGCCGCCTCTCGTCCGGCGGAGATGCAGCGACGGTTCAGGCTACTAGCCAACCATCTTATCTGTGACGTGCCTACGCAATGATGGAAATTCACATTGCATATGTTGCAGAGGCTAAACCAGCAGTAGAGTGTGATCATGGAGTAGCAGATGGTGTATGCCATTAGCAGATGCTGTACGGAAGTCAGTCACTTGACACCTTTGGAGTGGCTGCATATGAAAGACGTGTACTAACTAAATGGTCAGTCAGGATCAGTATGACCATCCCTGTTGTCTGCCCATCTTAACAGCTGCTGCAGGGCCTAAGAGATAATGACGTATTGTTGCAGAAAGGAATACCAATCTCTCAACTATCTGGCTAGTCCGCCATTACTCAACATGACAGCAAGGGATGCTTTGGCCAAGAAAGGCGGGTGTCTTCTCCAAAACTATTCAACACCCATGGGAGAAGTATAGAGGAGGAACAAGAGGGGGAAGAGGAGAGGGATAATCTAGGTCCAGAGGCAGCGGAGGTGGCTACGAAACCTTCCTTCCATCCATCACTAACTGCAGCTATTCTATGTCGATGATGGTACCAGCCAGAGGATGCTTCTAGGCCTGACCCTGGGGAATGTTGGCCATTACCCTTGGTACTTTGAGACATATGAGTACTTTTATGCTGCAGTGCTTTCAGAAAGACCATTGCATAGCCCGCATCAAAACATTAGATCATTACTGGATGGCCACCCTCCTTGATCCCTGCTACATGGCCAAAATGATAACTCTCATTCCAACTGTGGAGAGGGACTTCAAAGTGCAGAACTATCAAGACAAACTGTATAGCAGATTGAGAACAGCATTTACCTATGGCCACAGGGATGCATACGCAATGGATTGCTATTCTGCGGCTCATGGCGGACAAGCAGCAAGCCACTACAGCACCACCACCACCATTGGTGGCAGGAGAAGCCTAACAGAGGTGTGGCCTAGCTTTTTCAGGCCATCAAAGCCTGCAGAAAAGCACAAGGTAGAACTGACAGTCACAGGCAGCAATTATCTGTGATGTCAGCTCCCACATGTATGAACTTAGACAGTGAGTGGCCAGAGCTTGCGCAACACACTTTGCTGCCCCGCTTCTGGAGTGCTATCAGAAAGGGTGTTCAGCACAGCTGGGGGTGTAACTGACAGACACATCCGCCTGTCCACAGATAATGTAGATCGCCTGACATTTATAAAAATGAACCCGGCATGGATTTCTCCTGACTTCTGTACCCTCAAGGCTAATCCCACTGATTAGTTACCACGCTGGCAATTTTTACTCAAGTATGACTGAGCATAGATTTATATCAAAGACCGCACTGTGCCCTCAAGAGGCATACATATACATGCCCATTAGAATTGATGGAGTTCTGACACCCATAGAGTACAAAAAGAGTTACATCAGACACCTCTTTCATCTCTAATCATCCTTCATCTTCAAACTCCTGGGACGCCTGGTCTACTCTCGCCTATAAGCTATCCCTCAGATAACTCTCTCGTTGAACCCCTTGCAGTCTGGTTCTCTACATTCTACAGAAATCTATTGATGGCCAAATTTAAAGGCGACCACTCTCTACTGATCCTCCTGGATCTCTCTGCAGTGTTCAATACCATAGATCACCAGATTCTTCTCAATATGCTCCACTCTATTGGTCTTAAGGATACAGCGCTTTCATGATTTTCCTCCTACCTTTCTAACCGCCTGTTCAGTGTATCATTTGTCCACTTTACTTCTCTTCTTCCCTTTGCTGCTGGGGTTCCTCAGCATTCGGCCCATGGTCCTCTCCTCTTTCCCACCTACAAAGCCTCTATTGGGCAAATTATCAGTAGATTTGGGTTTCAATACCATCTTTATGCTGACGATGCCTAATTATTAGAGATGAGCGAGCATACTTGCTAAGAGCAATTGCTCGAGCGAGCATTTCCCTTAGCGAGTACCTGCCTGCTCGAGAGAAAAGGTTCAGGTGCCGGCGCGGGGGAGCGGTGAGTAGCGGGTAGCGGCAGTCAGCAGGGGGGAGCGGTGGGGAGAGAGGGAGAGAGAGATCTCCCCTCCGTTCCTCCTCGCTCTCCCCCGCAGCTCCCTGCCCACTGCCGGCACCCGAACCTTTTCTCTCGAGCGGGCAGGTACTCGCTAAGGGCAATGCTCGCTTGAGCAATTGCCCTTAGCGAGTATGCTCGCTCATCACTACTAATTATATACTTTTTCCTGTGACATCACACTTATGCTTCTACAAAACGCCAGTGATTGTATGTTAGCTGTTTCTAACACTATGTCATATCTCTAACTAAAACTGAATCTCTAAAAAACTAAACTTCTTGTGTCCCCTCCAACTCCCGAAGAAACTAAACCAGATATCTTCATCTTAGGAGGTGGTACCACCATAACTCCTTGGCAGCACACCCTTGGGGTCATATTTGATTCTGACCTTTCCTTCACTCCCCATATTTAGTCACTTGCTCGCACCTGCACCTCAAAAACATCTCTCGAATCCGCCATTTCTTCACTGCGGAAAAAGCAAAAACTCTAACGTTCGTCCCTATCCACTCTTGGCTTGATTACTGCAGCTAGCTACTGATTGGTCTTCCCCTCACTAAACTCTCTTCTCTCCAATCCATCTTGAATGCAGCAGCCAGGCTTATATTTTTGTCAAGTCACTACACAGATACCTGCCCCCTGTGCCTGCACCAATGCCTCCACCCAATGCCAGTCACTGCATCAATACCTGCACCCTGTGCCAGTCACTGCACCGATGCCTCCACCCTGTGCCGGTCACTACACTGATGTCTCCACCCTGTGCCGGTCACTACACTGATGTCTCCACCCTGTGCCAATCACTGCACCATTGTCTCCACCCTGTGTCACCCCCTGCACTGATGTCTCCACCCAGTGTCAGTTATTGCACTGGTTGCCCATCAAACATAGAATACAATTTAAACTCATCCCTCTCAACCATGAAGCTCTCCACAGTGCTGTATCTTCCTATATCACCTCCCTCATCTCTGTCTACCACCCTACCCATGCTCTCCGCTCTGCTAATGACGTTAAACTACATTTCTCTTTAATTCGAATCTTCCATTCCCATCTCCAAGATTTTTCCAGAGCTGCACCAGTTCCCTGGAACACGTTACCCTGGACAATAAGGTTAATTCTGAATGCCCATAGCTATAAGTATGCCCTAAAAACACATCTTTTTAGGGAAGCCTATCATATTCCCTAATCTGAATTGTTCATCATCCACTCTGCTTCTACACTCCCCCTTGGAAACCGGACCAATTCTTCCCACTACATTCCCCACACACCCCGCTGCATCCTATATCTGTTTATTCACAAGCACGGCTGGTGACCCACTCACATAGCTGTA
The DNA here is from genome assembly GCF_035609145.1 of Eleutherodactylus coqui. Taxonomy (NCBI): domain Eukaryota; kingdom Metazoa; phylum Chordata; class Amphibia; order Anura; family Eleutherodactylidae; genus Eleutherodactylus; species Eleutherodactylus coqui. Next base: position 3,861 of record NW_027102150.1, on the reverse strand, counting down.
TGTATATATGTGTGTGTGTGTGTATATATATATGTATTATTCTATGTGTATACTTCCTAATAGTCTGCAAGCTCTTGCAAGTGGGGGCCTCACTCTTGTTCAAGATGTGCATTGCTTTATTTTTGGATGTTATGACCTATTTTTTTGTATGTTTTACCCAATTTTGTAAAGTGCTGTGGAATATATTCGCACCATATAAATAAAGATTATTATTATTATCTCCTTGTAAAAAATGTGAAAGACATGATTCAGTCCAAATACAGAATATATTACTAAAGTAGATGGGAAAGGATCCTCTCTATAGTGCTGATTGCTCACTTCATAATTGCTTATGAAATCAGTTTGCCAAATATGTTGAGCAATTTCGCCCAAAGCTTTGCAAAAACGGAACGATTCAACAATTGAATTGAAGTTAAATTATAAAAAGAGGCCGTTCAGAATTTGAATTGTAGCTTGTATGCGCCGCTCTAGTAATGTGGGGCTCCTATATGTATAAGCGAGAACTCTATGAGTTACGATGTTTATCACACAGACTTCTATTGCCATGCTTTTGGGGTCATGAATATTGAGTGTAATACGTACTTTTGTTGGTCTGCTAGACTGCATCACTAGTAATGGCGGCTATGCACGGTGGATAGAAGTAGGTTCATGGCGGTCCAGCTATTGAATAAAAACTTGTAGTTTCACAGATTTATCCACACATTTTAGTCCATATTGGCTGTTAAAGTTGTTCAAACAGGAAAACATGTTCAATGAACGGTTGATCTTTCTGAGAATATTCTTTCAAAGCAGGGGCGTAACTAAAGGCTCAGTACCCATACCCATACCTAAACCATGCTGCACAGAGACATAACTTGAAGCTTCTGGGCCCCAAAGCAAATCCTGTAACAGGGCCCCCAACTATAATGCTTTATTCATAGTACTGCGCTCCCTATAAGGAGAAGAGAGGCCTTATGGGCCCCCTAAGGCTCCTGGGCCCGGGTGCAACCGCATCCCCTGCACCCTCTATAGTTACGCCCCTGTTTCAAAGTCAGATCAGTTGTGGACAAAAGATTATTTGTGAAAACGAACGACCTTTCCACCGACTGCTGGACATAAACTGCAAGCGGCTCGACTGATTTTCAGGTAATTATGATGATCAGTCATCAATCAGGTATAATGGTCATTTGTTGCTAAATGTCACCTGAGAAACGATTGTTTTAGTTAAAATTGCCCGTTTTCATCAACTTGTGGCCTCTGTCACACGGCGGCCGTATGTGTTTTTACGCTCGGCCGAACACGCAGAAAAAACACATGAATGAAGAATAGCCACAATCAAGTTGATGAATTCCCATATTTTCTGCCGTTCACACGGGTGGCTGCAGCATATCAGAAAAAAATGCGCCGCAGCGAGTAAATCCATCGATCGGTAGAAATGACCAATAATGCTTAATTAGGGCCAGCAGTCTTCTCTTCCCAGCGTTTTACGCCAAGTAACTCCCTCCCCCTCCCTTTTTTCCAGCTTCCATTGCACAAGGAAAGACTAGAAACAATGGGATGAAACTGAGAAGGAGGGGACACAAATTAGATATTAGACAGTGAGAGGGATCAATGAGTGGAACAGGTTACCACGGGAGGTGGGGAGTTTTCCTTCAGTGGAAGTGTTTAAACAAAAGCTGGACAGACATCTGTCTGGGATGATTTAGTGAATCCTTCGCTGGGCCGGGGGTTGGACCGGATGACCCTGGAGGTTCCTTCCAACTCTACTATGCTATAAAATCTATGGGAGGTTCCTACGCATCTCGGCAAAAGATAGGGCAAGACTTATCTTTTGACGCCGCATATAAAATTGGCAACCAGAAACGGTCAAGTATGTGTTATTCTTCCCGATGCGCCCAAAAATCATTCATGGGAATGAATACATTGTAATCCAATGCTTGCCATGGTTGGGATTTTTTTTGGGGGGGAGGGGAGGGGTCCCATGGATAAATACCAATGTAAATATGGTCATGTGAATAAGGCCTCAGTCTAATGTCTACGAGCACCTTTAGGCTTTCTCTACACAGCACTTTTTCTAGCAGTTTTCTTAGGCGTTTTATAGACTATATTTTTCTTATATTCTGGGAGAATGCCTGAAAAATCTGCCGGCCGCCCACCGCATCCAATGTTTTGAAATAAAAAGTGTCTTTAGAAAAAAATGGGCTTAAACAGATAGACGTTTTTTAGTCCCATTATGGAGCCATGAAAATCTCGGCTGCATAATGGGTCGAAATGAAACCATTGATTTCAATGATTTTGTTTTCACTATCGGGATTCTTGTGTGTTAATACTACGTGAGAGAATAGATAAGGCAGGATCTATCAGCCCGTCTTTTGTCATTCAAACTTGTGCGGACTAGCGCAGAGTTTGATTAGTCTGAGAAGAATAAACCCAGTTCATGCGCTACTATGCTCTGTAGCGTCGAGCGGGATCCCGCAGCAGGATACGACCCTGTGCCCAGCCGGTAACCCTGCTCACCTGTCCGGATTCTTGTTTTTCTGCACTGCCGGAGCGCCAGCGCGCATGCCCAGTACAGGTGAAGTCGCACCATCGCTGGGTGATGATACGGATCTTGCGACCCTTCTGCAGTACTCTATTGACTTCAATGGAAGTTGTCGGTGCGGAAAACCACACAGAATGGAGCATGCTGCGATTTTTCTGCCACGAGTGGAAATTTCCGTTCGTGTGCAGAAGCAGCAGGTCTCCATAGGAGGCTATGGGCGGTATTTGCTTCGGAATCTGATGGCAGCCGCCGGCCCTGGATTCTGCAAATCAAATTTGCCCATGTGCAGGAGCCCTAAGGCCTCATGTCCACGGCATTCATGAATTTTTAATGCGGATATCCGCAGCGGATTCACTGCGAGTCGTTGTTAAAAGGATTTTTTATTGCTTGAGGGAGATCGTGGATTGCGTTTTTTTCCTGTGCGGATGTACACGTATGCACTGCGGATCAACTGTGCGGAAAAAATCCGCAACCCCACCTTCCAGCCTTTTCCCCACCTCCTTAATTGATTTTAACCTTCAAATCCGCAGTGCATCCACAAATGTATTTAAATGTATTTGCAGAAGCACTGCGGATCGTAAGCTCCCATAGAGATGAATGGAGCCACATCCGTGCGTGATCTGCTATAAAATGGAGCATGGCGCGATTTATTGGCATCTGCAAATCATTGAAAATCAAATCCACAGGTGCTAAATGAAGTGCGGCTTGAACTGCGGATCACCTGCGTGGATTTTGCAAATCAAATCTGCCCATGGACATTGTGCCTAACAGTGGGGGAACAGGTGGCAAACATCACCCATCTGACTGTATGGGGGAACAGGCGTCAGATATCACCCATCTGACTGTATAGGGGAACAGGCGTAAAACATCAACCATCTGACTGTATGGGGGAACAGGCATCGGATATCACCCATCTGACTGTGTGGGGGAAAAGCATTAGACATCACCCATCTGACTGTGTGGGGTAACAGGCGTCAGATATCACCCATCTGACTGTGTGGTGGAAAGGCATCAGACATCACCGATCTGATGGTGTGGGGAAACATGCATCAGACATCACCTATTTACAGTTTTGGGGAACAGGCACCAGACATCACCCATCTGACGGTGTAGAGAAGAGGTGTCAGAAATGACCCATCTGATGGTGTGGGGAAACAGGCATCAGACATCACCCATCTGACTATGTGGGGGAACAGGCGTCAGACATCACCCATCTGACTATGTGGGGGAACAGGCGTCAGACATCACCCATCTGACAGTGTGGGGGAACAGACGTCAGACATCACCCATTGAATGGTGTGGGGGAACAGGCGGAAGACATCACCCATCTGACTTTGTGG
>NW_027102149.1:0-69537 GCF_035609145.1 Eleutherodactylus coqui | reverse complement strand
TGTTCCGGGTGCGCGTGTCACCATCGAGCCTTAAAGGGGTTGTCCCGCGAAAGCAAGTGGGGTTATACACTTCTGTATGGCCATATTAATGCACTTTGTAATGTACATCGTGCATTAATTATGAGCCATACAGAAGTTATTCACTTACCTGTTCCATTGCTAGCGTCCTCGTCTCCATGGTGCCGTCTAATTTCAGCGTCTAATCGCCCGATTAGACGCGCTTGCGCAGTCCGGTCTTCTCACTGGTGAATGGGGCCGCTCGTGCCGGAGAGCTGGTCCTCGTAGCTCCGCCCCGTCACGTGTGCCGATTCCAGCCAATCAGGAGGCTGGAATCGGCAATGGACCGCACAGAGCCCACGGTGCACCATGGGAGAAGACCCGCGGTGCATCGTGGGTGAAGATCCCGGCGGCCATCTTGCTAAGGTAAGGAAGAAGTCACAGCAGCGCGGGGATTCGGGTAAGTACTAAACTTTTTTTTTTTTAACACATGCATTGGGTTTGTCTCGCGCCGAACGGGGGGCCTATTGAAAAAAAAAAAACCCGTTTCGGCGCGGAACAACCCCTTTAATGACATCATAAAGCGGCTTCAAGTGCAAGACTTGCAGGCTTATATACAATCTATCTATCTAATGTATCTTACTGCATAGATATATATCTAGCTATATAAATAGATAGTTGTATATCAATATAGATATTTCTACAAATATCTAGCTTTACGTATAAATCTAAACTTCTACAGTTATGGTTTTGTAAGGCTGAAAACAGACATCCAGAATTTGTATTATTATCAGCATTATTCTTATAATTCCATTGAGGTTATTCCAGGGGCAGGTAATACACTGCATGAGGCTTTGACCATTTTTTACCATTTTAGGTAAAAAGCTGCATTGACTGCACTTCTGCATTTTCTGCGATATGGTAGGACTGCAAGCAAAGCCTGAGACAAGATATGTCAAATACACTCTATACAGTATGCGAGTTCATTTTCCAAGATAGAAACATTGGTCACACTGAACATTGTTGAACGTTTTCGCTGCAATGCATCCTGGGACGCTTGGATCCAGGTTCTATCATTCATGCTGCGCCATTTCAACCAACCTGTGTGGTTCATATTCACTTTGGGTTGACGAGTGGCATGGTCATGGTGTAGGCCGAGCCTTTTTTGCCACTTCATCCGCCTCCGATCAAGCATAAAGACTTGCCCATAAGCATTCCCCACCCTAGAATAACTTAACCTACCCATTCCCTTATCTGAAATAACTGTACCTACCTCAAAAGAAGTGATAAGCAGCGATCAATTTGACTGTTGTGGGCTGCCGTCTCCCGCTTAAGGGCGAATTTCAAACGTTGTCCATCACAGAGACAAATGATCTGGCTCCAGCAGCGTCTAAAGGAGTACCTGTTTGCTCACTTCTAGCTCCAGTGGAGACTGACGGAAAAATGGCCGCTAACAACCTGTGGTCCTTGTTCCGGGTGCGCGTGTCACCATCGAGCCTTAATGACATCATAAAGCCGCTTCAAGTGCAAGACTTGCAGGCTTATATACAATCTATCTATCTATCTATGTAATGTATCTTACTGCATAGATATATATCTAGCTATATAAATAGATAGTTATATATCAATATAGATATTTCTACAAATATCTAGCTTTACGTATAAATCTAAACTTCTACAGTTATGGTTTTGTAAGGCTGAAAACAGACATCCAGAATTTGTATTATTATCAGCATTATTCTTATAATTGCCATTGAGGTTATTCCAGGGACAGGTAATAAACTGCATGAGGCTTTGACCATTTTTTACCATTTTAGGTAAAAAGCTGCATTGACTGCACTTCTGCATTTTCTGCGATATGGTAGGACTGCAAGCAAAGCCTGAGACAAGATATGTCAAATACACTCTATACAGTATGCGAGTTCATTTTCCAAGTTAGAAACATTGGTCACACTGAACATTGTTGAACGTTTTCGCTGCAATGCATCCTGGGACGCTTGGATCCAGGTTCTATCATTCATGCTGCGCCATTTCAACCAACCTGTGTGGCTCATATTCACTTTGGGTTGACGAGTGGCATGGTCATGGTGTAGGCCGAGCCTTTTTTGCCACTTCATCCGCCTCCGATCAAGCATAAAGACTTGCCCATAAGCATTCCCCACCCTAGAATAACTTAACCTACCCATTCCCCTATCTGAAATAACTGTACCTACCTCGAAAGAAGTGATAAGCAGCGATCAATTTGACTGTTGTGGGCTGCCGTCTCCCGCTTAAGGGCGAATTTCAAACGTTGTCCATCACAGAGACAAATGATCTGGCTCCAGCAGCGTCTAAAGGAGTACCTGTTTGCTCACTTCTAGCTCCAGTGGAGACTGACGGAAAAATGGCCGCTAACGACCTGTGGTCCTTGTTCCGGGTGCGCGTGTCACCATCGAGCCTTAAAGGGGTTGTCCCGCGAAAGCAAGTGGGGTTATACATTTCTGTATGGCCATATTAATGCACTTTGTAATGTACATCGTGCAATAATTATGAGCCATACAGAAGTTATTCACTTACCTGTTCCATTGCTAGCGTCCTCGTCTCCATGGTGCCGTCTAATTTCAGCGTCTAATCGCCCAATTAGACGCGCTTGCGCAGTCCGGTCTTCTCACTGGTGAATGGGGCCGCTCGTGCCGGAGAGCTGGTCCTCGTAGCTCCGCCCCGTCACGTGTGCCGATTCCAGCCAATCAGGAGGCTGGAATCGGCAATGGACCGCACAGAGCCCACGGTGCACCATGGGAGAAGACCCGCGGTGCATCGTGGGTGAAGATCCCGGCGGCCATCTTGCTAAGGTAAGGAAGAAGTCACCGCAGCGCGGGGATTCGGGTAAGTACTAAACTTTTTTTTTTTTAACACATGCATTGGGTTTGTCTCGCGCCGAACGGGGGGCCTATTGAAAAAAAAAAACCCGTTTCGGCGCGGAACAACCCCTTTAATGACATCATAAAGCCGCTTCAAGTGCAAGACTTGCAGGCTTATATACAATCTATCTATCTAATGTATCTTACTGCATAGATATATATCTAGCTATATAAATAGATAGTTGTATATCAATATAGATATTTCTACAAATATCTAGCTTTACGTATAAATCTAAACTTCTACAGTTATGGTTTTGTAAGGCTGAAAACAGACATCCAGAATTTGTATTATTATCAGCATTATTCTTATAATTCCATTGAGGTTATTCCAGGGGCAGGTAATACACTGCATGAGGCTTTGACCAATTTTTACCATTTTAGGTAAAAAGCTGCATTGACTGCACTTCTGCATTTTCTGCGATATGGTAGGACTGCAAGCAAAGCCTGAGACAAAATATGTCAAATACACTCTATACAGTATGCGAGTTCATTTTCCAAGATAGAAACATTGGTCACACTGAACATTGTTGAACGTTTTCGCTGCAATGCATCCTGGGACGCTTGGATCCAGGTTCTATCATTCATGCTGCGCCATTTCAACCAACCTGTGTGGCTCATATTCACTTTGGGTTGACGAGTGGCATGGTCATGGTGTAGGCCGAGCCTTTTTTGCCACTTCATCCGCCTCCGATCAAGCATAAAGACTTGCCCATAAGCATTCCCCACCCTAGAATAACTTAACCTACCCATTCCCCTATCTGAAATAACTGTACCTACCTCAAAAGAAGTGATAAGCAGCGATCAATTTGACTGTTGCTGGCTGCCGTCTCCCGCTTAAGGGCGAATTTCAAACGTTGTCCATCACAGAGACAAATGATCTGGCTCCAGCAGCGTCTAAAGGAGTACCTGTTTGCTCACTTCTAGCTCCAGTGGAGACTGACAGAAAAATGGCCGCTAACAACCTGTGGTCCTTGTTCCGGGTGTCCGTGTCACCATCGAGCCTTAATGACATCATAAAGCCGCTTCAAGTGCAAGACTTGCAGGCTTATATACAGTCTATCTATCTATCTATGTAATGTATCTTACTGCATAGATATATATCTAGCTATATAAATAGATAGTTATATATCAATATAGATATTTCTACAAATATCTAGCTTTACGTATAAATCTAAACTTCTACAGTTATGGTTTTGTAAGGCTGAAAACAGACATCCAGAATTTGTATTATTATCAGCATTATTCTTATAATTGCCATTGAGGTTATTCCAGGGGCAGGTAATAAACTGCATGAGGCTTTGACCATTTTTTACCATTTTAGGTAAAAAGCTGCATTGACTGCACTTCTGCATTTTCTGCGATATGGTAGGACTGCAAGCAAAGCCTGAGACAAGATATGTCAAATACACTCCATACAGTATGCGAGTTCATTTTCCAAGATAGAAACATTGGTCACACTGAACATTGTTGAACGTTTTCGCTGCAATGCATCCTGGGACACTTGGATCCAGGTTCTATCATTCATGCTGCGCCATTTCAACCAACCTGTGTGGCTCATATTCAACTGTGGGTTTACGAGTGGCATGGTCATGGTGTAGGCCGAGCCTTTTTTGCCACTTCATCCGCCTCCGATCAAGCATAAAGACTTGCCCATAAGCATTCCCCACCCTAGAATAACTTAACCTACCCATTCCCCTATCTGAAATAACTGTACCTACCTCGAAAGAAGTGATAAGCAGCGATCAATTTGACTGTTGTGGGCTGCCGTCTCCCGCTTAAGGGCGAATTTCAAACGTTGTCCATCACAGAGACAAATGATCTGGCTCCAGCAGCGTCTAAAGGAGTACCTGTTTGCTCACTTCTAGCTCCAGTGGAGACTGACGGAAAAATGGCCGCTAGCGACCTGTGGTCCTTGTTCCGGGTGCGCGTGTCACCATCGAGCCTTAAAGGGGTTGTCCCGCGAAAGCAAGTGGGGTTATACACTTCTGTATGGCCATATTAATGCACTTTGTAATGTACATCGTGCATTAATTATGAGCCATACAGAAGTTATTCACTTACCTGTTCCATTGCTAGCGTCCTCGTCTCCATGGTGCCGTCTAATTTCAGCGTCTAATCGCCCGATTAGACGCGCTTGCGCAGTCCGGTCTTCTCACTGGTGAATGGGCCCGCTCGTGCCGGAGAGCTGGTCCTCGTAGCTCCGCCCCGTCATGTGTGCCGATTCCAGCCAATCAGGAGGCTGGAATCGGCAATGGACCGCACAGAGCCCACGGTGCACCATGGGAGAAGACCCGCGGTGCATCGTGGGTGAAGATCCCGGCGGCCATCTTGCTAAGGTAAGGAAGAAGTCACAGCAGCGCGGGGATTCGGGTAAGCACTAAACTTTTTTTTTTTTTAACACATGCATTGGGTTTGTCTCGCGCCGAACGGGGGGCCTATTGAAAAAAAAAAAAACCGTTTCGGCGCGGAACAACCCCTTTAATGACATCATAAAGCGGCTTCAAGTGCAAGACTTGCAGGCTTATATACAATCTATCTATCTAATGTATCTTACTGCATAGATATATATCTAGCTATATAAATAGATAGTTATATATCAATATAGATATTTCTACAAATATCTAGCTTTACGTATAAATCTAAACTTCTACAGTTATGGTTTTGTAAGGCTGAAAACAGACATCCAGAATTTGTATTATTATCAGCATTATTCTTATAATTGCCATTGAGGTTATTCCAGGGGCAGGTAATAAACTGCATGAGGCTTTGACCATTTTTTACCATTTTAGGTAAAAAGCTGCATTGACTGCACTTCTGCATTTTCTGCGATATGGTAGGACTGCAAGCAAAGCCTGAGACAAGATATGTCAAATACACTCCATACAGTATGCGAGTTCATTTTCCAAGATAGAAACATTGGTCACACTGAACATTGTTGAACGTTTTCGCTGCAATGCATCCTGGGACACTTGGATCCAGGTTCTATCATTCATGCTGCGCCATTTCAACCAACCTGTGTGGCTCATATTCAACTTTGGGTTTACGAGTGGCATGGTCATGGTGTAGGCCGAGCCTTTTTTGCCACTTCATCCGCCTCCGATCAAGCATAAAGACTTGCCCATAAGCATTCCCCACCCTAGAATAACTTAACCTACCCATTCCCCTATCTGAAATAACTGTACCTACCTCGAAAGAAGTGATAAGCAGCGATCAATTTGACTGTTGTGGGCTGCCGTCTCCCGCTTAAGGGCGAATTTCAAACGTTGTCCATCACAGAGACAAATGATCTGGCTCCAGCAGCGTCTAAAGGAGTACCTGTTTGCTCACTTCTAGCTCCAGTGGAGACTGACGGAAAAATGGCCGCTAACGACCTGTGGTCCTTGTTCCGGGTGCGCGTGTCACCATCGAGCCTTAAAGGGGTTGTCCCGCGAAAGCAAGTGGGGTTATACACTTCTGTATGGCCATATTAATGCACTTTGTAATGTACATCGTGCATTAATTATGAGCCATACAGAAGTTATTCACTTACCTGTTCCATTGCTAGCGTCCTCGTCTCCATGGTGCCGTCTAATTTCAGCGTCTAATCGCCCGATTAGACGCGCTTGCGCAGTCCGGTCTTCTCACTGGTGAATGGGGCCGCTCGTGCCGGAGAGCTGGTCCTCGTAGCTCCGCCCCGTCATGTGTGCCGATTCCAGCCAATCAGGAGGCTGGAATCGGCAATGGACCGCACAGAGCCCACGGTGCACCATGGGAGAAGACCCGCGGTGCATCGTGGGTGAAGATCCCGGCGGCCATCTTGCTAAGGTAAGGAAGAAGTCACAGCAGCGCGGGGATTCGGGTAAGTACTAAACTTTTTTTTTTTTTAACACATGCATTGGGTTTGTCTCGCGCCGAACGGGGGGCCTATTGAAAAAAAAAAAACCCGTTTCGGCGCGGAACAACCCCTTTAATGACATCATAAAGCGGCTTCAAGTGCAAGACTTGCAGGCTTATATACAATCTATCTATCTAATGTATCTTACTGCATAGATATATATCTAGCTATATAAATAGATAGTTATATATCAATATAGATATTTCTACAAATATCTAGCTTTACGTATAAATCTAAACTTCTACAGTTATGGTTTTGTAAGGCTGAAAACAGACATCCAGAATTTGTATTATTATCAGCATTATTCTTATAATTGCCATTGAGGTTATTCCAGGGACAGGTAATAAACTGCATGAGGCTTTGACCATTTTTTACCATTTTAGGTAAAAAGCTGCATTGACTGCACTTCTGCATTTTCTGCGATATGGTAGGACTGCAAGCAAAGCCTGAGACAAGATATGTCAAATACACTCTATACAGTATGCGAGTTCATTTTCCAAGATAGAAACATTGGTCACACTGAACATTGTTGAACGTTTTCGCTGCAATGCATCCTGGGACGCTTGGATCCAGGTTCTATCATTCATGCTGCGCCATTTCAACCAACCTGTGTGGTTCATATTCACTTTGGGTTGACGAGTGGCATGGTCATGGTGTAGGCCGAGCCTTTTTTGCCACTTCATCCGCCTCCGATCAAGCATAAAGACTTGCCCATAAGCATTCCCCACCCTAGAATAACTTAACCTACCCATTCCCCTATCTGAAATAACTGTACCTACCTCAAAAGAAGTGATAAGCAGCGATCAATTTGACTGTTGCTGGCTGCCGTCTCCCGCTTAAGGGCGAATTTCAAACGTTGTCCATCACAGAGACAAATGATCTGGCTCCAGCAGCGTCTAAAGGAGTACCTGTTTGCTCACTTCTAGCTCCAGTGCAGACTGACGGAAAAATGGCCGCTAACGACCTGTGGTCCTTGTTCCGGGTGCGCGTCACCATCGAGCCTTAAAGGGGTTGTCCCGCGAAAGCAAGTGGGGTTATACACTTCTGTATGGCCATATTAATGCACTTTGTAATGTACATCGTGCATTAATTATGAGCCATACAGAAGTTATTCACTTACCTGTTCCATTGCTAGCGTCCTCGTCTCCATGGTGCCGTCTAATTTCAGCGTCTAATCGCCCGATTAGACGCGCTTGCGCAGTCCGGTCTTCTCACTGGTGAATGGGGCCGCTCGTGCCGGAGAGCTGGTCCTCGTAGCTCCGCCCCGTCACGTGTGCCGATTCCAGCCAATCAGGAGGCTGGAATCGGCAATGGACCGCACAGAGCCCACGGTGCACCATGGGAGAAGACCCGCGGTGCATCGTGGGTGAAGATCCCGGCGGCCATCTTGCTAAGGTAAGGAAGAAGTCACAGCAGCGCGGGGATTCGGGTAAGTACTAAACTTTTTTTTTTTTTAACACATGCATTGGGTTTGTCTCGCGCCGAACGGGGGGCCTATTGAAAAAAAAAAAACCCGTTTCGGCGCGGAACAACCCCTTTAATGACATCATAAAGCGGCTTCAAGTGCAAGACTTGCAGGCTTATATACAATCTATCTATCTAATGTATCTTACTGCATAGATATATATCTAGCTATATAAATAGATAGTTATATATCAATATAGATATTTCTACAAATATCTAGCTTTACGTATAAATCTAAACTTCTACAGTTATGGTTTTGTAAGGCTGAAAACAGACATCCAGAATTTGTATTATTATCAGCATTATTCTTATAATTGCCATTGAGGTTATTCCAGGGGCAGGTAATAAACTGCATGAGGCTTTGACCATTTTTTACCATTTTAGGTAAAAAGCTGCATTGACTGCACTTCTGCATTTTCTGCGATATGGTAGGACTGCAAGCAAAGCCTGAGACAAGATATGTCAAATACACTCCATACAGTATGCGAGTTCATTTTCCAAGATAGAAACATTGGTCACACTGAACATTGTTGAACGTTTTCGCTGCAATGCATCCTGGGACACTTGGATCCAGGTTCTATCATTCATGCTGCGCCATTTCAACCAACCTGTGTGGCTCATATTCAACTTTGGGTTTACGAGTGGCATGGTCATGGTGTAGGCCGAGCCTTTTTTGCCACTTCATCCGCCTCCGATCAAGCATAAAGACTTGCCCATAAGCATTCCCCACCCTAGAATAACTTAACCTACCCATTCCCCTATCTGAAATAACTGTACCTACCTCGAAAGAAGTGATAAGCAGCGATCAATTTGACTGTTGTGGGCTGCCGTCTCCCGCTTAAGGGCGAATTTCAAACGTTGTCCATCACAGAGACAAATGATCTGGCTCCAGCAGCGTCTAAAGGAGTACCTGTTTGCTCACTTCTAGCTCCAGTGGAGACTGACGGAAAAATGGCCGCTAACGACCTGTGGTCCTTGTTCCGGGTGCGCGTGTCACCATCGAGCCTTAAAGGGGTTGTCCCGCGAAAGCAAGTGGGGTTATACACTTCTGTATGGCCATATTAATGCACTTTGTAATGTACATCGTGCATTAATTATGAGCCATACAGAAGTTATTCACTTACCTGTTCCATTGCTAGCGTCCTCGTCTCCATGGTGCCGTCTAATTTCAGCGTCTAATCGCCCGATTAGACGCGCTTGCGCAGTCCGGTCTTCTCACTGGTGAATGGGGCCGCTCGTGCCGGAGAGCTGGTCCTCGTAGCTCCGCCCCGTCATGTGTGCCGATTCCAGCCAATCAGGAGGCTGGAATCGGCAATGGACCGCACAGAGCCCACGGTGCACCATGGGAGAAGACCCGCGGTGCATCGTGGGTGAAGATCCCGGCGGCCATCTTGCTAAGGTAAGGAAGAAGTCACAGCAGCGCGGGGATTCGGGTAAGTACTAAACTTTTTTTTTTTTAACACATGCATTGGGTTTGTCTATTGAAAAAAAAAAAAACCAGTTTCGGCGCGGAACAACCCCTTTAATGACATCATAAAGCCGCTTCAAGTGCAAGACTTGCAGGCTTATATACAATCTATCTATCTAATGTATCTTACTGCATAGATATATATCTAGCTATATAAATAGATAGTTGTATATCAATATAGATATTTCTACAAATATCTAGCTTTACGTATAAATCTAAACTTCTACAGTTATGGTTTTGTAAGGCTGAAAACAGACATCCAGAATTTGTATTATTATCAGCATTATTCTTATAATTGCCATTGAGGTTATTCCAGGGGCAGGTAATAAACTGCATGAGGCTTTGACCATTTTTTACCATTTTAGGTAAAAAGCTGCATTGACTGCACTTCTGCATTTTCTGCGATATGGTAGGACTGCAAGCAAAGCCTGAGACAAGATATGTCAAATACACTCCATACAGTATGCGAGTTCATTTTCCAAGATAGAAACATTGGTCACACTGAACATTGTTGAACGTTTTCGCTGCAATGCATCCTGGGACACTTGGATCCAGGTTCTATCATTCATGCTGCGCCATTTCAACCAACCTGTGTGGCTCATATTCAACTTTGGGTTTACGAGTGGCATGGTCATGGTGTAGGCCGAGCCTTTTTTGCCACTTCATCCGCCTCCGATCAAGCATAAAGACTTGCCCATAAGCATTCCCCACCCTAGAATAACTTAACCTACCCATTCCCCTATCTGAAATAACTGTACCTACCTCGAAAGAAGTGATAAGCAGCGATCAATTTGACTGTTGTGGGCTGCCGTCTCCCGCTTAAGGGCGAATTTCAAACGTTGTCCATCACAGAGACAAATGATCTGGCTCCAGCAGCGTCTAAAGGAGTACCTGTTTGCTCACTTCTAGCTCCAGTGGAGACTGACGGAAAAATGGCCGCTAACGACCTGTGGTCCTTGTTCCGGGTGCGCGTGTCACCATCGAGCCTTAAAGGGGTTGTCCCGCGAAAGCAAGTGGGGTTATACACTTCTGTATGGCCATATTAATGCACTTTGTAATGTACATCGTGCATTAATTATGAGCCATACAGAAGTTATTCACTTACCTGTTCCATTGCTAGCGTCCTCGTCTCCATGGTGCCGTCTAATTTCAGCGTCTAATCGCCCGATTAGACGCGCTTGCGCAGTCCGGTCTTCTCACTGGTGAATGGGGCCGCTCGTGCCGGAGAGCTGGTCCTCGTAGCTCCGCCCCGTCACGTGTGCCGATTCCAGCCAATCAGGAGGCTGGAATCGGCAATGGACCGCACAGAGCCCACGGTGCACCATGGGAGAAGACCCGCGGTGCATCGTGGGTGAAGATCCCGGCGGCCATCTTGCTAAGGTAAGGAAGAAGTTACCGCAGCGCGGGGATTCGGGTAAGTACTAAACTTTTTTTTTTTTAACACATGCATTGGGTTTGTCTATTGAAAAAAAAAAAAACCAGTTTCGGCGCGGAACAACCCCTTTAATGACATCATAAAGCCGCTTCAAGTGCAAGACTTGCAGGCTTATATACAATCTATCTATCTAATGTATCTTACTGCATAGATATATATCTAGCTATATAAATAGATAGTTGTATATCAATATAGATATTTCTACAAATATCTAGCTTTACGTATAAATCTAAACTTCTACAGTTATGGTTTTGTAAGGCTGAAAACAGACATCCAGAATTTGTATTATTATCAGCATTATTCTTATAATTGCCATTGAGGTTATTCCAGGGGCAGGTAATAAACTGCATGAGGCTTTGACCATTTTTTACCATTTTAGGTAAAAAGCTGCATTGACTGCACTTCTGCATTTTCTGCGATATGGTAGGACTGCAAGCAAAGCCTGAGACAAGATATGTCAAATACACTCCATACAGTATGCGAGTTCATTTTCCAAGATAGAAACATTGGTCACACTGAACATTGTTGAACGTTTTCGCTGCAATGCATCCTGGGACACTTGGATCCAGGTTCTATCATTCATGCTGCGCCATTTCAACCAACCTGTGTGGCTCATATTCAACTTTGGGTTTACGAGTGGCATGGTCATGGTGTAGGCCGAGCCTTTTTTGCCACTTCATCCGCCTCCGATCAAGCATAAAGACTTGCCCATAAGCATTCCCCACCCTAGAATAACTTAACCTACCCATTCCCCTATCTGAAATAACTGTACCTACCTCGAAAGAAGTGATAAGCAGCGATCAATTTGACTGTTGTGGGCTGCCGTCTCCCGCTTAAGGGCGAATTTCAAACGTTGTCCATCACAGAGACAAATGATCTGGCTCCAGCAGCGTCTAAAGGAGTACCTGTTTGCTCACTTCTAGCTCCAGTGGAGACTGACGGAAAAATGGCCGCTAACGACCTGTGGTCCTTGTTCCGGGTGCGCGTGTCACCATCGAGCCTTAAAGGGGTTGTCCCGCGAAAGCAAGTGGGGTTATACACTTCTGTATGGCCATATTAATGCACTTTGTAATGTACATCGTGCATTAATTATGAGCCATACAGAAGTTATTCACTTACCTGTTCCATTGCTAGCGTCCTCGTCTCCATGGTGCCGTCTAATTTCAGCGTCTAATCGCCCGATTAGACGCGCTTGCGCAGTCCGGTCTTCTCACTGGTGAATGGGGCCGCTCGTGCCGGAGAGCTGGTCCTCGTAGCTCCGCCCCGTCATGTGTGCCGATTCCAGCCAATCAGGAGGCTGGAATCGGCAATGGACCGCACAGAGCCCACGGTGCACCATGGGAGAAGACCCGCGGTGCATCGTGGGTGAAGATCCCGGCGGCCATCTTGCTAAGGTAAGGAAGAAGTCACAGCAGTGCGGGGATTCGGGTAAGTACTAAACTTTTTTTTTTTTTAACACATGCATTGGGTTTGTCTCGCGCCGAACGGGGGGCCTAAAAAAAAAAAAAAAACCCGTTTCGGCGCGGAACAACCCCTTTAATGACATCATAAAGCGGCTTCAAGTGCAAGACTTGCAGGCTTATATACAATCTATCTATCTAATGTATCTTACTGCATAGATATATATCTAGCTATATAAATAGATAGTTATATATCAATATAGATATTTCTACAAATATCTAGCTTTACGTATAAATCTAAACTTCTACAGTTATGGTTTTGTAAGGCTGAAAACAGACATCCAGAATTTGTATTATTATCAGCATTATTCTTATAATTGCCATTGAGGTTATTCCAGGGGCAGGTAATAAACTGCATGAGGCTTTGACCATTTTTTACCATTTTAGGTAAAAAGCTGCATTGACTGCACTTCTGCATTTTCTGCGATATGGTAGGACTGCAAGCAAAGCCTGAGACAAGATATGTCAAATACACTCCATACAGTATGCGAGTTCATTTTCCAAGATAGAAACATTGGTCACACTGAACATTGTTGAACGTTTTCGCTGCAATGCATCCTGGGACACTTGGATCCAGGTTCTATCATTCATGCTGCGCCATTTCAACCAACCTGTGTGGCTCATATTCAACTTTGGGTTTACGAGTGGCATGGTCATGGTGTAGGCCGAGCCTTTTTTGCCACTTCATCCGCCTCCGATCAAGCATAAAGACTTGCCCATAAGCATTCCCCACCCTAGAATAACTTAACCTACCCATTCCCCTATCTGAAATAACTGTACCTACCTCAAAAGAAGTGATAAGCAGCGATCAATTTGACTGTTGCTGGCTGCCGTCTCCCGCTTAAGGGCGAATTTCAAACGTTGTCCATCACAGAGACAAATGATCTGGCTCCAGCAGCGTCTAAAGGAGTACCTGTTTGCTCACTTCTAGCTCCAGTGCAGACTGACGGAAAAATGGCCGCTAACGACCTGTGGTCCTTGTTCCGGGTGCGCGTCACCATCGAGCCTTAAAGGGGTTGTCCCGCGAAAGCAAGTGGGGTTATACACTTCTGTATGGCCATATTAATGCACTTTGTAATGTACATCGTGCATTAATTATGAGCCATACAGAAGTTATTCACTTACCTGTTCCATTGCTAGCGTCCTCGTCTCCATGGTGCCGTCTAATTTCAGCGTCTAATCGCCCGATTAGACGCGCTTGCGCAGTCCGGTCTTCTCACTGGTGAATGGGGCCGCTCGTGCCGGAGAGCTGGTCCTCGTAGCTCCGCCCCGTCACGTGTGCCGATTCCAGCCAATCAGGAGGCTGGAATCGGCAATGGACCGCACAGAGCCCACGGTGCACCATGGGAGAAGACCCGCGGTGCATCGTGGGTGAAGATCCCGGCGGCCATCTTGCTAAGGTAAGGAAGAAGTCACAGCAGCGCGGGGATTCGGGTAAGTACTAAACTTTTTTTTTTTTAACACATGCATTGGGTTTGTCTATTGAAAAAAAAAAAAACCAGTTTCGGCGCGGAACAACCCCTTTAATGACATCATAAAGCCGCTTCAAGTGCAAGACTTGCAGGCTTATATACAATCTATCTATCTAATGTATCTTACTGCATAGATATATATCTAGCTATATAAATAGATAGTTGTATATCAATATAGATATTTCTACAAATATCTAGCTTTACGTATAAATCTAAACTTCTACAGTTATGGTTTTGTAAGGCTGAAAACAGACATCCAGAATTTGTATTATTATCAGCATTATTCTTATAATTGCCATTGAGGTTATTCCAGGGGCAGGTAATAAACTGCATGAGGCTTTGACCATTTTTTACCATTTTAGGTAAAAAGCTGCATTGACTGCACTTCTGCATTTTCTGCGATATGGTAGGACTGCAAGCAAAGCCTGAGACAAGATATGTCAAATACACTCCATACAGTATGCGAGTTCATTTTCCAAGATAGAAACATTGGTCACACTGAACATTGTTGAACGTTTTCGCTGCAATGCATCCTGGGACACTTGGATCCAGGTTCTATCATTCATGCTGCGCCATTTCAACCAACCTGTGTGGCTCATATTCAACTTTGGGTTTACGAGTGGCATGGTCATGGTGTAGGCCGAGCCTTTTTTGCCACTTCATCCGCCTCCGATCAAGCATAAAGACTTGCCCATAAGCATTCCCCACCCTAGAATAACTTAACCTACCCATTCCCCTATCTGAAATAACTGTACCTACCTCGAAAGAAGTGATAAGCAGCGATCAATTTGACTGTTGTGGGCTGCCGTCTCCCGCTTAAGGGCGAATTTCAAACGTTGTCCATCACAGAGACAAATGATCTGGCTCCAGCAGCGTCTAAAGGAGTACCTGTTTGCTCACTTCTAGCTCCAGTGGAGACTGACGGAAAAATGGCCGCTAACGACCTGTGGTCCTTGTTCCGGGTGCGCGTGTCACCATCGAGCCTTAAAGGGGTTGTCCCGCGAAAGCAAGTGGGGTTATACACTTCTGTATGGCCATATTAATGCACTTTGTAATGTACATCGTGCATTAATTATGAGCCATACAGAAGTTATTCACTTACCTGTTCCATTGCTAGCGTCCTCGTCTCCATGGTGCCGTCTAATTTCAGCGTCTAATCGCCCGATTAGACGCGCTTGCGCAGTCCGGTCTTCTCACTGGTGAATGGGGCCGCTCGTGCCGGAGAGCTGGTCCTCGTAGCTCCGCCCCGTCACGTGTGCCGATTCCAGCCAATCAGGAGGCTGGAATCGGCAATGGACCGCACAGAGCCCACGGTGCACCATGGGAGAAGACCCGCGGTGCATCGTGGGTGAAGATCCCGGCGGCCATCTTGCTAAGGTAAGGAAGAAGTTACCGCAGCGCGGGGATTCGGGTAAGTACTAAACTTTTTTTTTTTTAACACATGCATTGGGTTTGTCTATTGAAAAAAAAAAAAACCAGTTTCGGCGCGGAACAACCCCTTTAATGACATCATAAAGCCGCTTCAAGTGCAAGACTTGCAGGCTTATATACAATCTATCTATCTAATGTATCTTACTGCATAGATATATATCTAGCTATATAAATAGATAGTTGTATATCAATATAGATATTTCTACAAATATCTAGCTTTACGTATAAATCTAAACTTCTACAGTTATGGTTTTGTAAGGCTGAAAACAGACATCCAGAATTTGTATTATTATCAGCATTATTCTTATAATTGCCATTGAGGTTATTCCAGGGGCAGGTAATAAACTGCATGAGGCTTTGACCATTTTTTACCATTTTAGGTAAAAAGCTGCATTGACTGCACTTCTGCATTTTCTGCGATATGGTAGGACTGCAAGCAAAGCCTGAGACAAGATATGTCAAATACACTCCATACAGTATGCGAGTTCATTTTCCAAGATAGAAACATTGGTCACACTGAACATTGTTGAACGTTTTCGCTGCAATGCATCCTGGGACACTTGGATCCAGGTTCTATCATTCATGCTGCGCCATTTCAACCAACCTGTGTGGCTCATATTCAACTTTGGGTTTACGAGTGGCATGGTCATGGTGTAGGCCGAGCCTTTTTTGCCACTTCATCCGCCTCCGATCAAGCATAAAGACTTGCCCATAAGCATTCCCCACCCTAGAATAACTTAACCTACCCATTCCCCTATCTGAAATAACTGTACCTACCTCGAAAGAAGTGATAAGCAGCGATCAATTTGACTGTTGTGGGCTGCCGTCTCCCGCTTAAGGGCGAATTTCAAACGTTGTCCATCACAGAGACAAATGATCTGGCTCCAGCAGCGTCTAAAGGAGTACCTGTTTGCTCACTTCTAGCTCCAGTGGAGACTGACGGAAAAATGGCCGCTAACGACCTGTGGTCCTTGTTCCGGGTGCGCGTGTCACCATCGAGCCTTAAAGGGGTTGTCCCGCGAAAGCAAGTGGGGTTATACACTTCTGTATGGCCATATTAATGCACTTTGTAATGTACATCGTGCATTAATTATGAGCCATACAGAAGTTATTCACTTACCTGTTCCATTGCTAGCGTCCTCGTCTCCATGGTGCCGTCTAATTTCAGCGTCTAATCGCCCGATTAGACGCGCTTGCGCAGTCCGGTCTTCTCACTGGTGAATGGGGCCGCTCGTGCCGGAGAGCTGGTCCTCGTAGCTCCGCCCCGTCATGTGTGCCGATTCCAGCCAATCAGGAGGCTGGAATCGGCAATGGACCGCACAGAGCCCACGGTGCACCATGGGAGAAGACCCGCGGTGCATCGTGGGTGAAGATCCCGGCGGCCATCTTGCTAAGGTAAGGAAGAAGTCACAGCAGCGCGGGGATTCGGGTAAGTACTAAACTTTTTTTTTTTTTAACACATGCATTGGGTTTGTCTCGCGCCGAACGGGGGGCCTATTGAAAAAAAAAAAAACCGTTTCGGCGCGGAACAACCCCTTTAATGACATCATAAAGCCGCTTCAAGTGCAAGACTTGCAGGCTTATATACAATCTATCTATCTAATGTATCTTACTGCATAGATATATATCTAGCTATATAAATAGATAGTTATATATCAATATAGATATTTCTACAAATATCTAGCTTTACGTATAAATCTAAACTTCTACAGTTATGGTTTTGTAAGGCTGAAAACAGACATCCAGAATTTGTATTATTATCAGCATTATTCTTATAATTGCCATTGAGGTTATTCCAGGGGCAGGTAATAAACTGCATGAGGCTTTGACCATTTTTTACCATTTTAGGTAAAAAGCTGCATTGACTGCACTTCTGCATTTTCTGCGATATGGTAGGACTGCAAGCAAAGCCTGAGACAAGATATGTCAAATACACTCCATACAGTATGCGAGTTCATTTTCCAAGATAGAAACATTGGTCACACTGAACATTGTTGAACGTTTTCGCTGCAATGCATCCTGGGACACTTGGATCCAGGTTCTATCATTCATGCTGCGCCATTTCAACCAACCTGTGTGGCTCATATTCAACTTTGGGTTTACGAGTGGCATGGTCATGGTGTAGGCCGAGCCTTTTTTGCCACTTCATCCGCCTCCGATCAAGCATAAAGACTTGCCCATAAGCATTCCCCACCCTAGAATAACTTAACCTACCCATTCCCCTATCTGAAATAACTGTACCTACCTCGAAAGAAGTGATAAGCAGCGATCAATTTGACTGTTGTGGGCTGCCGTCTCCCGCTTAAGGGCGAATTTCAAACGTTGTCCATCACAGAGACAAATGATCTGGCTCCAGCAGCGTCTAAAGGAGTACCTGTTTGCTCACTTCTAGCTCCAGTGGAGACTGACGGAAAAATGGCCGCTAACGACCTGTGGTCCTTGTTCCGGGTGCGCGTGTCACCATCGAGCCTTAAAGGGGTTGTCCCGCGAAAGCAAGTGGGGTTATACACTTCTGTATGGCCATATTAATGCACTTTGTAATGTACATCGTGCATTAATTATGAGCCATACAGAAGTTATTCACTTACCTGTTCCATTGCTAGCGTCCTCGTCTCCATGGTGCCGTCTAATTTCAGCGTCTAATCGCCCGATTAGACGCGCTTGCGCAGTCCGGTCTTCTCACTGGTGAATGGGGCCGCTCGTGCCGGAGAGCTGGTCCTCGTAGCTCCGCCCCGTCACGTGTGCCGATTCCAGCCAATCAGGAGGCTGGAATCGGCAATGGACCGCACAGAGCCCACGGTGCACCATGGGAGAAGACCCGCGGTGCATCGTGGGTGAAGATCCCGGCGGCCATCTTGCTAAGGTAAGGAAGAAGTTACCGCAGCGCGGGGATTCGGGTAAGTACTAAACTTTTTTTTTTTTAACACATGCATTGGGTTTGTCTATTGAAAAAAAAAAAAACCCGTTTCGGCGCGGAACAACCCCTTTAATGACATCATAAAGCCGCTTCAAGTGCAAGACTTGCAGGCTTATATACAATCTATCTATCTAATGTATCTTACTGCATAGATATATATCTAGCTATATAAATAGATAGTTGTATATCAATATAGATATTTCTACAAATATCTAGCTTTACGTATAAATCTAAACTTCTACAGTTATGGTTTTGTAAGGCTGAAAACAGACATCCAGAATTTGTATTATTATCAGCATTATTCTTATAATTGCCATTGAGGTTATTCCAGGGGCAGGTAATAAACTGCATGAGGCTTTGACCATTTTTTACCATTTTAGGTAAAAAGCTGCATTGACTGCACTTCTGCATTTTCTGCGATATGGTAGGACTGCAAGCAAAGCCTGAGACAAAATATGTCAAATACACTCTATACAGTATGCGAGTTCATTTTCCAAGATAGAAACATTGGTCACACTGAACATTGTTGAACGTTTTCGCTGCAATGCATCCTGGGACGCTTGGATCCAGGTTCTATCATTCATGCTGCGCCATTTCAACCAACCTGTGTGGCTCATATTCACTTTGGGTTGACAAGTGGCATGGTCATGGTGTAGGCCGAGCCTTTTTTGCCACTTCATCCGCCTCCGATCAAGCATAAAGACTTGCCCATAAGCATTCCCCACCCTAGAATAACATAACCTACCCATTCCCCTATCTGAAATAACTGTACCTACCTCAAAAGAAGTGATAAGCAGCGATCAATTTGACTGTTGCTGGCTGCCGTCTCCCGCTTAAGGGCGAATTTCAAACGTTGTCCATCACAGAGACAAATGATCTGGCTCCAGCAGCGTCTAAAGGAGTACCTGTTTGCTCACTTCTAGCTCCAGTGGAGACTGACGGAAAAATGGCCGCTAACAACCTGTGGTCCTTGTTCCGGGTGCCCGTGTCACCATCGAGCCTTAATGACATCATAAAGCCGCTTCAAGTGCAAGACTTGCAGGCTTATATACAGTCTATCTATCTATCTATGTAATGTATCTTACTGCATAGATATATATCTAGCTATATAAATAGATAGTTGTATATCAATATAGATATTTCTACAAATATCTAGCTTTACGTATAAATCTAAACTTCTACAGTTATGGTTTTGTAAGGCTGAAAACAGACATCCAGAATTTGTATTATTATCAGCATTATTCTTATAATTGCCATTGAGGTTATTCCAGGGGCAGGTAATAAACTGCATGAGGCTTTGACCATTTTTTACCATTTTAGGTAAAAAGCTGCATTGACTGCACTTCTGCATTTTCTGCGATATGGTAGGACTGCAAGCAAAGCCTGAGACAAGATATGTCAAATACACTCTATACAGTATGCGAGTTCATTTTCCAAGATAGAAACATTGGTCACACTGAACATTGTTGAACGTTTTCGCTGCAATGCATCCTGGGACGCTTGGATCCAGGTTCTATCATTCATGCTGCGCCATTTCAACCAACCTGTGTGGCTCATATTCAACTTTGGGTTTACGAGTGGCATGGTCATGGTGTAGGCCGAGCCTTTTTTGCCACTGCATCCGCCTCCGATCAAGCATGAAGACTTGCCCATAAGCATTCCCCACCCTAGAATAACTTAACCTACCCATTCCCCTATCTGAAATAACTGTACCTACCTCGAAAGAAGTGATAAGCAGCGATCAATTTGACTGTTGTGGGCTGCCGTCTCCCGCTTAAGGGCGAATTTCAAACGTTGTCCATCACAGAGACAAATGATCTGGCTCCAGCAGCGTCTAAAGGAGTACCTGTTTGCTCACTTCTAGCTCCAGTGCAGACTGACGGAAAAATGGCCGCTAACGACCTGTGGTCCTTGTTCCGGGTGCGCGTCACCATCGAGCCTTAAAGGGGTTGTCCCGCGAAAGCAAGTGGGGTTATACACTTCTGTATGGCCATATTAATGCACTTTGTAATGTACATCGTGCATTAATTATGAGCCATACAGAAGTTATTCACTTACCTGTTCCATTGCTAGCGTCCTCGTCTCCATGGTGCCGTCTAATTTCAGCGTCTAATCGCCCGATTAGACGCGCTTGCGCAGTCCGGTCTTCTCACTGGTGAATGGGGCCGCTCGTGCCGGAGAGCTGGTCCTCGTAGCTCCGCCCCGTCACGTGTGCCGATTCCAGCCAATCAGGAGGCTGGAATCGGCAATGGACCGCACAGAGCCCACGGTGCACCATGGGAGAAGACCCGCGGTGCATCGTGGGTGAAGATCCCGGCGGCCATCTTGCTAAGGTAAGGAAGAAGTCACCGCAGCGCGGGGATTCGGGTAAGTACTAAACTTTTTTTTTTTTAACACATGCATTGGGTTTGTCTCGCGCCGAACGGGGGGCCTATTGAAAAAAAAAAACCCGTTTCGGCGCGGAACAACCCCTTTAATGACATCATAAAGCCGCTTCAAGTGCAAGACTTGCAGGCTTATATACAATCTATCGATCTAATGTATCTTACTGCATAGATATATATCTAGCTATATAAATAGATAGTTGTATATCAATATAGATATTTCTACAAATATCTAGCTTTACGTATAAATCTAAACTTCTACAGTTATGGTTTTGTAAGGCTGAAAACAGACATCCAGAATTTGTATTATTATCAGCATTATTCTTATAATTCCATTGAGGTTATTCCAGGGGCAGGTAATACACTGCATGAGGCTTTGACCAATTTTTACCATTTTAGGTAAAAAGCTGCATTGACTGCACTTCTGCATTTTCTGCGATATGGTAGGACTGCAAGCAAAGCCTGAGACAAAATATGTCAAATACACTCTATACAGTATGCGAGTTCATTTTCCAAGATAGAAACATTGGTCACACTGAACATTGTTGAACGTTTTCGCTGCAATGCATCCTGGGACGCTTGGATCCAGGTTCTATCATTCATGCTGCGCCATTTCAACCAACCTGTGTGGTTCATATTCACTTTGGGTTGACGAGTGGCATGGTCATGGTGTAGGCCGAGCCTTTTTTGCCACTTCATCCGCCTCCGATCAAGCATAAAGACTTGCCCATAAGCATTCCCCACCCTAGAATAACTTAACCTACCCATTCCCCTATCTGAAATAACTGTACCTACCTCAAAAGAAGTGATAAGCAGCGATCAATTTGACTGTTGCTGGCTGCCGTCTCCCGCTTAAGGGCGAATTTCAAACGTTGTCCATCACAGAGACAAATGATCTGGCTCCAGCAGCGTCTAAAGGAGTACCTGTTTGCTCACTTCTAGCTCCAGTGGAGACTGACGGAAAAATGGCCGCTAGCGACCTGTGGTCCTTGTTCCGGGTGCGCGTGTCACCATCGAGCCTTAAAGGGGTTGTCCCGCGAAAGCAAGTGGGGTTATACACTTCTGTATGGCCATATTAATGCACTTTGTAATGTACATCGTGCATTAATTATGAGCCATACAGAAGTTATTCACTTACCTGTTCCATTGCTAGCGTCCTCGTCTCCATGGTGCCGTCTAATTTCAGCGTCTAATCGCCCGATTAGACGCGCTTGCGCAGTCCGGTCTTCTCACTGGTGAATGGGCCCGCTCGTGCCGGAGAGCTGGTCCTCGTAGCTCCGCCCCGTCATGTGTGCCGATTCCAGCCAATCAGGAGGCTGGAATCGGCAATGGACCGCACAGAGCCCACGGTGCACCATGGGAGAAGACCCGCGGTGCATCGTGGGTGAAGATCCCGGCGGCCATCTTGCTAAGGTAAGGAAGAAGTCACAGCAGCGCGGGGATTCGGGTAAGCACTAAACTTTTTTTTTTTTTAACACATGCATTGGGTTTGTCTCGCGCCGAACGGGGGGCCTATTGAAAAAAAAAAAAACCGTTTCGGCGCGGAACAACCCCTTTAATGACATCATAAAGCGGCTTCAAGTGCAAGACTTGCAGGCTTATATACAATCTATCTATCTAATGTATCTTACTGCATAGATATATATCTAGCTATATAAATAGATAGTTATATATCAATATAGATATTTCTACAAATATCTAGCTTTACGTATAAATCTAAACTTCTACAGTTATGGTTTTGTAAGGCTGAAAACAGACATCCAGAATTTGTATTATTATCAGCATTATTCTTATAATTGCCATTGAGGTTATTCCAGGGACAGGTAATAAACTGCATGAGGCTTTGACCATTTTTTACCATTTTAGGTAAAAAGCTGCATTGACTGCACTTCTGCATTTTCTGCGATATGGTAGGACTGCAAGCAAAGCCTGAGACAAGATATGTCAAATACACTCCATACAGTATGCGAGTTCATTTTCCAAGATAGAAACATTGGTCACACTGAACATTGTTGAACGTTTTCGCTGCAATGCATCCTGGGACACTTGGATCCAGGTTCTATCATTCATGCTGCGCCATTTCAACCAACCTGTGTGGCTCATATTCAACTTTGGGTTTACGAGTGGCATGGTCATGGTGTAGGCCGAGCCTTTTTTGCCACTTCATCCGCCTCCGATCAAGCATAAAGACTTGCCCATAAGCATTCCCCACCCTAGAATAACTTAACCTACCCATTCCCCTATCTGAAATAACTGTACCTACCTCGAAAGAAGTGATAAGCAGCGATCAATTTGACTGTTGTGGGCTGCCGTCTCCCGCTTAAGGGCGAATTTCAAACGTTGTCCATCACAGAGACAAATGATCTGGCTCCAGCAGCGTCTAAAGGAGTACCTGTTTGCTCACTTCTAGCTCCAGTGGAGACTGACGGAAAAATGGCCGCTAACGACCTGTGGTCCTTGTTCCGGGTGCGCGTGTCACCATCGAGCCTTAAAGGGGTTGTCCCGCGAAAGCAAGTGGGGTTATACACTTCTGTATGGCCATATTAATGCACTTTGTAATGTACATCGTGCATTAATTATGAGCCATACAGAAGTTATTCACTTACCTGTTCCATTGCTAGCGTCCTCGTCTCCATGGTGCCGTCTAATTTCAGCGTCTAATCGCCCGATTAGACGCGCTTGCGCAGTCCGGTCTTCTCACTGGTGAATGGGGCCGCTCGTGCCGGAGAGCTGGTCCTCGTAGCTCCGCCCCGTCACGTGTGCCGATTCCAGCCAATCAGGAGGCTGGAATCGGCAATGGACCGCACAGAGCCCACGGTGCACCATGGGAGAAGACCCGCGGTGCATCGTGGGTGAAGATCCCGGCGGCCATCTTGCTAAGGTAAGGAAGAAGTCACCGCAGCGCGGGGATTCGGGTAAGTACTAAACTTTTTTTTTTTTAACACATGCATTGGGTTTGTCTCGCGCCGAACGGGGGGCCTATTGAAAAAAAAAAACCCGTTTCGGCGCGGAACAACCCCTTTAATGACATCATAAAGCCGCTTCAAGTGCAAGACTTGCAGGCTTATATACAATCTATCTATCTAATGTATCTTACTGCATAGATATATATCTAGCTATATAAATAGATAGTTGTATATCAATATAGATATTTCTACAAATATCTAGCTTTACGTATAAATCTAAACTTCTACAGTTATGGTTTTGTAAGGCTGAAAACAGACATCCAGAATTTGTATTATTATCAGCATTATTCTTATAATTCCATTGAGGTTATTCCAGGGGCAGGTAATACACTGCATGAGGCTTTGACCAATTTTTACCATTTTAGGTAAAAAGCTGCATTGACTGCACTTCTGCATTTTCTGCGATATGGTAGGACTGCAAGCAAAGCCTGAGACAAAATATGTCAAATACACTCTATACAGTATGCGAGTTCATTTTCCAAGATAGAAACATTGGTCACACTGAACATTGTTGAACGTTTTCGCTGCAATGCATCCTGGGACGCTTGGATCCAGGTTCTATCATTCATGCTGCGCCATTTCAACCAACCTGTGTGGCTCATATTCACTTTGGGTTGACGAGTGGCATGGTCATGGTGTAGGCCGAGCCTTTTTTGCCACTTCATCCGCCTCCGATCAAGCATAAAGACTTGCCCATAAGCATTCCCCACCCTAGAATAACTTAACCTACCCATTCCCCTATCTGAAATAACTGTACCTACCTCAAAAGAAGTGATAAGCAGCGATCAATTTGACTGTTGCTGGCTGCCGTCTCCCGCTTAAGGGCGAATTTCAAACGTTGTCCATCACAGAGACAAATGATCTGGCTCCAGCAGCGTCTAAAGGAGTACCTGTTTGCTCACTTCTAGCTCCAGTGGAGACTGACAGAAAAATGGCCGCTAACAACCTGTGGTCCTTGTTCCGGGTGTCCGTGTCACCATCGAGCCTTAATGACATCATAAAGCCGCTTCAAGTGCAAGACTTGCAGGCTTATATACAGTCTATCTATCTATCTATGTAATGTATCTTACTGCATAGATATATATCTAGCTATATAAATAGATAGTTATATATCAATATAGATATTTCTACAAATATCTAGCTTTACGTATAAATCTAAACTTCTACAGTTATGGTTTTGTAAGGCTGAAAACAGACATCCAGAATTTGTATTATTATCAGCATTATTCTTATAATTGCCATTGAGGTTATTCCAGGGGCAGGTAATAAACTGCATGAGGCTTTGACCATTTTTTACCATTTTAGGTAAAAAGCTGCATTGACTGCACTTCTGCATTTTCTGCGATATGGTAGGACTGCAAGCAAAGCCTGAGACAAGATATGTCAAATACACTCCATACAGTATGCGAGTTCATTTTCCAAGATAGAAACATTGGTCACACTGAACATTGTTGAACGTTTTCGCTGCAATGCATCCTGGGACACTTGGATCCAGGTTCTATCATTCATGCTGCGCCATTTCAACCAACCTGTGTGGCTCATATTCAACTTTGGGTTTACGAGTGGCATGGTCATGGTGTAGGCCGAGCCTTTTTTGCCACTTCATCCGCCTCCGATCAAGCATAAAGACTTGCCCATAAGCATTCCCCACCCTAGAATAACTTAACCTACCCATTCCCCTATCTGAAATAACTGTACCTACCTCGAAAGAAGTGATAAGCAGCGATCAATTTGACTGTTGTGGGCTGCCGTCTCCCGCTTAAGG
This sequence comes from Eleutherodactylus coqui, assembly GCF_035609145.1. Taxonomy (NCBI): domain Eukaryota; kingdom Metazoa; phylum Chordata; class Amphibia; order Anura; family Eleutherodactylidae; genus Eleutherodactylus; species Eleutherodactylus coqui. The sequence goes on along the minus strand of NW_027102149.1, from coordinate 44,004 downwards.
GCGAATTTCAAACGTTGTCCATCACAGAGACAAATGATCTGGCTCCAGCAGCGTCTAAAGGAGTACCTGTTTGCTCACTTCTAGCTCCAGTGGAGACTGACGGAAAAATGGCCGCTAGCGACCTGTGGTCCTTGTTCCGGGTGCGCGTGTCACCATCGAGCCTTAAAGGGGTTGTCCCGCGAAAGCAAGTGGGGTTATACACTTCTGTATGGCCATATTAATGCACTTTGTAATGTACATCGTGCATTAATTATGAGCCATACAGAAGTTATTCACTTACCTGTTCCATTGCTAGCGTCCTCGTCTCCATGGTGCCGTCTAATTTCAGCGTCTAATCGCCCGATTAGACGCGCTTGCGCAGTCCGGTCTTCTCACTGGTGAATGGGCCCGCTCGTGCCGGAGAGCTGGTCCTCGTAGCTCCGCCCCGTCATGTGTGCCGATTCCAGCCAATCAGGAGGCTGGAATCGGCAATGGACCGCACAGAGCCCACGGTGCACCATGGGAGAAGACCCGCGGTGCATCGTGGGTGAAGATCCCGGCGGCCATCTTGCTAAGGTAAGGAAGAAGTCACAGCAGCGCGGGGATTCGGGTAAGCACTAAACTTTTTTTTTTTTTAACACATGCATTGGGTTTGTCTCGCGCCGAACGGGGGGCCTATTGAAAAAAAAAAAAACCGTTTCGGCGCGGAACAACCCCTTTAATGACATCATAAAGCGGCTTCAAGTGCAAGACTTGCAGGCTTATATACAATCTATCTATCTAATGTATCTTACTGCATAGATATATATCTAGCTATATAAATAGATAGTTATATATCAATATAGATATTTCTACAAATATCTAGCTTTACGTATAAATCTAAACTTCTACAGTTATGGTTTTGTAAGGCTGAAAACAGACATCCAGAATTTGTATTATTATCAGCATTATTTTTATAATTGCCATTGAGGTTATTCCAGGGGCAGGTAATAAACTGCATGAGGCTTTGACCATTTTTTACCATTTTAGGTAAAAAGCTGCATTGACTGCACTTCTGCATTTTCTGCGATATGGTAGGACTGCAAGCAAAGCCTGAGACAAGATATGTCAAATACACTCCATACAGTATGCGAGTTCATTTTCCAAGATAGAAACATTGGTCACACTGAACATTGTTGAACGTTTTCGCTGCAATGCATCCTGGGACACTTGGATCCAGGTTCTATCATTCATGCTGCGCCATTTCAACCAACCTGTGTGGCTCATATTCAACTTTGGGTTTACGAGTGGCATGGTCATGGTGTAGGCCGAGCCTTTTTTGCCACTTCATCCGCCTCCGATCAAGCATAAAGACTTGCCCATAAGCATTCCCCACCCTAGAATAACTTAACCTACCCATTCCCCTATCTGAAATAACTGTACCTACCTCGAAAGAAGTGATAAGCAGCGATCAATTTGACTGTTGTGGGCTGCCGTCTCCCGCTTAAGGGCGAATTTCAAACGTTGTCCATCACAGAGACAAATGATCTGGCTCCAGCAGCGTCTAAAGGAGTACCTGTTTGCTCACTTCTAGCTCCAGTGGAGACTGACGGAAAAATGGCCGCTAACGACCTGTGGTCCTTGTTCCGGGTGCGCGTGTCACCATCGAGCCTTAAAGGGGTTGTCCCGCGAAAGCAAGTGGGGTTATACACTTCTGTATGGCCATATTAATGCACTTTGTAATGTACATCGTGCATTAATTATGAGCCATACAGAAGTTATTCACTTACCTGTTCCATTGCTAGCGTCCTCGTCTCCATGGTGCCGTCTAATTTCAGCGTCTAATCGCCCGATTAGACGCGCTTGCGCAGTCCGGTCTTCTCACTGGTGAATGGGGCCGCTCGTGCCGGAGAGCTGGTCCTCGTAGCTCCGCCCCGTCACGTGTGCCGATTCCAGCCAATCAGGAGGCTGGAATCGGCAATGGACCGCACAGAGCCCACGGTGCACCATGGGAGAAGACCCGCGGTGCATCGTGGGTGAAGATCCCGGCGGCCATCTTGCTAAGGTAAGGAAGAAGTCACAGCAGCGCGGGGATTCGGGTAAGTACTAAACTTTTTTTTTTTTAACACATGCATTGGGTTTGTCTCGCGCCGAACGGGGGGCCTATTGAAAAAAAAAAAACCCGTTTCGGCGCGGAACAACCCCTTTAATGACATCATAAAGCGGCTTCAAGTGCAAGACTTGCAGGCTTATATACAATCTATCTATCTAATGTATCTTACTGCATAGATATATATCTAGCTATATAAATAGATAGTTGTATATCAATATAGATATTTCTACAAATATCTAGCTTTACGTATAAATCTAAACTTCTACAGTTATGGTTTTGTAAGGCTGAAAACAGACATCCAGAATTTGTATTATTATCAGCATTATTCTTATAATTCCATTGAGGTTATTCCAGGGGCAGGTAATACACTGCATGAGGCTTTGACCATTTTTTACCATTTTAGGTAAAAAGCTGCATTGACTGCACTTCTGCATTTTCTGCGATATGGTAGGACTGCAAGCAAAGCCTGAGACAAGATATGTCAAATACACTCTATACAGTATGCGAGTTCATTTTCCAAGATAGAAACATTGGTCACACTGAACATTGTTGAACGTTTTCGCTGCAATGCATCCTGGGACGCTTGGATCCAGGTTCTATCATTCATGCTGCGCCATTTCAACCAACCTGTGTGGTTCATATTCACTTTGGGTTGACGAGTGGCATGGTCATGGTGTAGGCCGAGCCTTTTTTGCCACTTCATCCGCCTCCGATCAAGCATAAAGACTTGCCCATAAGCATTCCCCACCCTAGAATAACTTAACCTACCCATTCCCTTATCTGAAATAACTGTACCTACCTCAAAAGAAGTGATAAGCAGCGATCAATTTGACTGTTGTGGGCTGCCGTCTCCCGCTTAAGGGCGAATTTCAAACGTTGTCCATCACAGAGACAAATGATCTGGCTCCAGCAGCGTCTAAAGGAGTACCTGTTTGCTCACTTCTAGCTCCAGTGGAGACTGACGGAAAAATGGCCGCTAACAACCTGTGGTCCTTGTTCCGGGTGCGCGTGTCACCATCGAGCCTTAATGACATCATAAAGCCGCTTCAAGTGCAAGACTTGCAGGCTTATATACAATCTATCTATCTATCTATGTAATGTATCTTACTGCATAGATATATATCTAGCTATATAAATAGATAGTTATATATCAATATAGATATTTCTACAAATATCTAGCTTTACGTATAAATCTAAACTTCTACAGTTATGGTTTTGTAAGGCTGAAAACAGACATCCAGAATTTGTATTATTATCAGCATTATTCTTATAATTGCCATTGAGGTTATTCCAGGGACAGGTAATAAACTGCATGAGGCTTTGACCATTTTTTACCATTTTAGGTAAAAAGCTGCATTGACTGCACTTCTGCATTTTCTGCGATATGGTAGGACTGCAAGCAAAGCCTGAGACAAGATATGTCAAATACACTCTATACAGTATGCGAGTTCATTTTCCAAGTTAGAAACATTGGTCACACTGAACATTGTTGAACGTTTTCGCTGCAATGCATCCTGGGACGCTTGGATCCAGGTTCTATCATTCATGCTGCGCCATTTCAACCAACCTGTGTGGCTCATATTCACTTTGGGTTGACGAGTGGCATGGTCATGGTGTAGGCCGAGCCTTTTTTGCCACTTCATCCGCCTCCGATCAAGCATAAAGACTTGCCCATAAGCATTCCCCACCCTAGAATAACTTAACCTACCCATTCCCCTATCTGAAATAACTGTACCTACCTCGAAAGAAGTGATAAGCAGCGATCAATTTGACTGTTGTGGGCTGCCGTCTCCCGCTTAAGGGCGAATTTCAAACGTTGTCCATCACAGAGACAAATGATCTGGCTCCAGCAGCGTCTAAAGGAGTACCTGTTTGCTCACTTCTAGCTCCAGTGGAGACTGACGGAAAAATGGCCGCTAACGACCTGTGGTCCTTGTTCCGGGTGCGCGTGTCACCATCGAGCCTTAAAGGGGTTGTCCCGCGAAAGCAAGTGGGGTTATACATTTCTGTATGGCCATATTAATGCACTTTGTAATGTACATCGTGCAATAATTATGAGCCATACAGAAGTTATTCACTTACCTGTTCCATTGCTAGCGTCCTCGTCTCCATGGTGCCGTCTAATTTCTGCGTCTAATCGCCCAATTAGACGCGCTTGCGCAGTCCGGTCTTCTCACTGGTGAATGGGGCCGCTCGTGCCGGAGAGCTGGTCCTCGTAGCTCCGCCCCGTCACGTGTGCCGATTCCAGCCAATCAGGAGGCTGGAATCGGCAATGGACCGCACAGAGCCCACGGTGCACCATGGGAGAAGACCCGCGGTGCATCGTGGGTGAAGATCCCGGCGGCCATCTTGCTAAGGTAAGGAAGAAGTCACCGCAGCGCGGGGATTCGGGTAAGTACTAAACTTTTTTTTTTTTAACACATGCATTGGGTTTGTCTCGCGCCGAACGGGGGGCCTATTGAAAAAAAAAAACCCGTTTCGGCGCGGAACAACCCCTTTAATGACATCATAAAGCCGCTTCAAGTGCAAGACTTGCAGGCTTATATACAATCTATCTATCTAATGTATCTTACTGCATAGATATATATCTAGCTATATAAATAGATAGTTGTATATCAATATAGATATTTCTACAAATATCTAGCTTTACGTATAAATCTAAACTTCTACAGTTATGGTTTTGTAAGGCTGAAAACAGACATCCAGAATTTGTATTATTATCAGCATTATTCTTATAATTCCATTGAGGTTATTCCAGGGGCAGGTAATACACTGCATGAGGCTTTGACCAATTTTTACCATTTTAGGTAAAAAGCTGCATTGACTGCACTTCTGCATTTTCTGCGATATGGTAGGACTGCAAGCAAAGCCTGAGACAAAATATGTCAAATACACTCTATACAGTATGCGAGTTCATTTTCCAAGATAGAAACATTGGTCACACTGAACATTGTTGAACGTTTTCGCTGCAATGCATCCTGGGACGCTTGGATCCAGGTTCTATCATTCATGCTGCGCCATTTCAACCAACCTGTGTGGCTCATATTCACTTTGGGTTGACGAGTGGCATGGTCATGGTGTAGGCCGAGCCTTTTTTGCCACTTCATCCGCCTCCGATCAAGCATAAAGACTTGCCCATAAGCATTCCCCACCCTAGAATAACTTAACCTACCCATTCCCCTATCTGAAATAACTGTACCTACCTCAAAAGAAGTGATAAGCAGCGATCAATTTGACTGTTGCTGGCTGCCGTCTCCCGCTTAAGGGCGAATTTCAAACGTTGTCCATCACAGAGACAAATGATCTGGCTCCAGCAGCGTCTAAAGGAGTACCTGTTTGCTCACTTCTAGCTCCAGTGGAGACTGACAGAAAAATGGCCGCTAACAACCTGTGGTCCTTGTTCCGGGTGTCCGTGTCACCATCGAGCCTTAATGACATCATAAAGCCGCTTCAAGTGCAAGACTTGCAGGCTTATATACAGTCTATCTATCTATCTATGTAATGTATCTTACTGCATAGATATATATCTAGCTATATAAATAGATAGTTATATATCAATATAGATATTTCTACAAATATCTAGCTTTACGTATAAATCTAAACTTCTACAGTTATGGTTTTGTAAGGCTGAAAACAGACATCCAGAATTTGTATTATTATCAGCATTATTCTTATAATTGCCATTGAGGTTATTCCAGGGGCAGGTAATAAACTGCATGAGGCTTTGACCATTTTTTACCATTTTAGGTAAAAAGCTGCATTGACTGCACTTCTGCATTTTCTGCGATATGGTAGGACTGCAAGCAAAGCCTGAGACAAGATATGTCAAATACACTCCATACAGTATGCGAGTTCATTTTCCAAGATAGAAACATTGGTCACACTGAACATTGTTGAACGTTTTCGCTGCAATGCATCCTGGGACACTTGGATCCAGGTTCTATCATTCATGCTGCGCCATTTCAACCAACCTGTGTGGCTCATATTCAACTTTGGGTTTACGAGTGGCATGGTCATGGTGTAGGCCGAGCCTTTTTTGCCACTTCATCCGCCTCCGATCAAGCATAAAGACTTGCCCATAAGCATTCCCCACCCTAGAATAACTTAACCTACCCATTCCCCTATCTGAAATAACTGTACCTACCTCGAAAGAAGTGATAAGCAGCGATCAATTTGACTGTTGTGGGCTGCCGTCTCCCGCTTAAGGGCGAATTTCAAACGTTGTCCATCACAGAGACAAATGATCTGGCTCCAGCAGCGTCTAAAGGAGTACCTGTTTGCTCACTTCTAGCTCCAGTGGAGACTGACGGAAAAATGGCCGCTAGCGACCTGTGGTCCTTGTTCCGGGTGCGCGTGTCACCATCGAGCCTTAAAGGGGTTGTCCCGCGAAAGCAAGTGGGGTTATACACTTCTGTATGGCCATATTAATGCACTTTGTAATGTACATCGTGCATTAATTATGAGCCATACAGAAGTTATTCACTTACCTGTTCCATTGCTAGCGTCCTCGTCTCCATGGTGCCGTCTAATTTCAGCGTCTAATCGCCCGATTAGACGCGCTTGCGCAGTCCGGTCTTCTCACTGGTGAATGGGCCCGCTCGTGCCGGAGAGCTGGTCCTCGTAGCTCCGCCCCGTCATGTGTGCCGATTCCAGCCAATCAGGAGGCTGGAATCGGCAATGGACCGCACAGAGCCCACGGTGCACCATGGGAGAAGACCCGCGGTGCATCGTGGGTGAAGATCCCGGCGGCCATCTTGCTAAGGTAAGGAAGAAGTCACAGCAGCGCGGGGATTCGGGTAAGCACTAAACTTTTTTTTTTTTTAACACATGCATTGGGTTTGTCTCGCGCCGAACGGGGGGCCTATTGAAAAAAAAAAAAACCGTTTCGGCGCGGAACAACCCCTTTAATGACATCATAAAGCGGCTTCAAGTGCAAGACTTGCAGGCTTATATACAATCTATCTATCTAATGTATCTTACTGCATAGATATATATCTAGCTATATAAATAGATAGTTATATATCAATATAGATATTTCTACAAATATCTAGCTTTACGTATAAATCTAAACTTCTACAGTTATGGTTTTGTAAGGCTGAAAACAGACATCCAGAATTTGTATTATTATCAGCATTATTCTTATAATTGCCATTGAGGTTATTCCAGGGGCAGGTAATAAACTGCATGAGGCTTTGACCATTTTTTACCATTTTAGGTAAAAAGCTGCATTGACTGCACTTCTGCATTTTCTGCGATATGGTAGGACTGCAAGCAAAGCCTGAGACAAGATATGTCAAATACACTCCATACAGTATGCGAGTTCATTTTCCAAGATAGAAACATTGGTCACACTGAACATTGTTGAACGTTTTCGCTGCAATGCATCCTGGGACACTTGGATCCAGGTTCTATCATTCATGCTGCGCCATTTCAACCAACCTGTGTGGCTCATATTCAACTTTGGGTTTACGAGTGGCATGGTCATGGTGTAGGCCGAGCCTTTTTTGCCACTTCATCCGCCTCCGATCAAGCATAAAGACTTGCCCATAAGCATTCCCCACCCTAGAATAACTTAACCTACCCATTCCCCTATCTGAAATAACTGTACCTACCTCGAAAGAAGTGATAAGCAGCGATCAATTTGACTGTTGTGGGCTGCCGTCTCCCGCTTAAGGGCGAATTTCAAACGTTGTCCATCACAGAGACAAATGATCTGGCTCCAGCAGCGTCTAAAGGAGTACCTGTTTGCTCACTTCTAGCTCCAGTGGAGACTGACGGAAAAATGGCCGCTAACGACCTGTGGTCCTTGTTCCGGGTGCGCGTGTCACCATCGAGCCTTAAAGGGGTTGTCCCGCGAAAGCAAGTGGGGTTATACACTTCTGTATGGCCATATTAATGCACTTTGTAATGTACATCGTGCATTAATTATGAGCCATACAGAAGTTATTCACTTACCTGTTCCATTGCTAGCGTCCTCGTCTCCATGGTGCCGTCTAATTTCAGCGTCTAATCGCCCGATTAGACGCGCTTGCGCAGTCCGGTCTTCTCACTGGTGAATGGGGCCGCTCGTGCCGGAGAGCTGGTCCTCGTAGCTCCGCCCCGTCATGTGTGCCGATTCCAGCCAATCAGGAGGCTGGAATCGGCAATGGACCGCACAGAGCCCACGGTGCACCATGGGAGAAGACCCGCGGTGCATCGTGGGTGAAGATCCCGGCGGCCATCTTGCTAAGGTAAGGAAGAAGTCACAGCAGCGCGGGGATTCGGGTAAGTACTAAACTTTTTTTTTTTTTAACACATGCATTGGGTTTGTCTCGCGCCGAACGGGGGGCCTATTGAAAAAAAAAAAACCCGTTTCGGCGCGGAACAACCCCTTTAATGACATCATAAAGCGGCTTCAAGTGCAAGACTTGCAGGCTTATATACAATCTATCTATCTAATGTATCTTACTGCATAGATATATATCTAGCTATATAAATAGATAGTTATATATCAATATAGATATTTCTACAAATATCTAGCTTTACGTATAAATCTAAACTTCTACAGTTATGGTTTTGTAAGGCTGAAAACAGACATCCAGAATTTGTATTATTATCAGCATTATTCTTATAATTGCCATTGAGGTTATTCCAGGGACAGGTAATAAACTGCATGAGGCTTTGACCATTTTTTACCATTTTAGGTAAAAAGCTGCATTGACTGCACTTCTGCATTTTCTGCGATATGGTAGGACTGCAAGCAAAGCCTGAGACAAGATATGTCAAATACACTCTATACAGTATGCGAGTTCATTTTCCAAGATAGAAACATTGGTCACACTGAACATTGTTGAACGTTTTCGCTGCAATGCATCCTGGGACGCTTGGATCCAGGTTCTATCATTCATGCTGCGCCATTTCAACCAACCTGTGTGGTTCATATTCACTTTGGGTTGACGAGTGGCATGGTCATGGTGTAGGCCGAGCCTTTTTTGCCACTTCATCCGCCTCCGATCAAGCATAAAGACTTGCCCATAAGCATTCCCCACCCTAGAATAACTTAACCTACCCATTCCCCTATCTGAAATAACTGTACCTACCTCAAAAGAAGTGATAAGCAGCGATCAATTTGACTGTTGCTGGCTGCCGTCTCCCGCTTAAGGGCGAATTTCAAACGTTGTCCATCACAGAGACAAATGATCTGGCTCCAGCAGCGTCTAAAGGAGTACCTGTTTGCTCACTTCTAGCTCCAGTGCAGACTGACGGAAAAATGGCCGCTAACGACCTGTGGTCCTTGTTCCGGGTGCGCGTCACCATCGAGCCTTAAAGGGGTTGTCCCGCGAAAGCAAGTGGGGTTATACACTTCTGTATGGCCATATTAATGCACTTTGTAATGTACATCGTGCATTAATTATGAGCCATACAGAAGTTATTCACTTACCTGTTCCATTGCTAGCGTCCTCGTCTCCATGGTGCCGTCTAATTTCAGCGTCTAATCGCCCGATTAGACGCGCTTGCGCAGTCCGGTCTTCTCACTGGTGAATGGGGCCGCTCGTGCCGGAGAGCTGGTCCTCGTAGCTCCGCCCCGTCACGTGTGCCGATTCCAGCCAATCAGGAGGCTGGAATCGGCAATGGACCGCACAGAGCCCACGGTGCACCATGGGAGAAGACCCGCGGTGCATCGTGGGTGAAGATCCCGGCGGCCATCTTGCTAAGGTAAGGAAGAAGTCACAGCAGCGCGGGGATTCGGGTAAGTACTAAACTTTTTTTTTTTTTAACACATGCATTGGGTTTGTCTCGCGCCGAACGGGGGGCCTATTGAAAAAAAAAAAACCCGTTTCGGCGCGGAACAACCCCTTTAATGACATCATAAAGCGGCTTCAAGTGCAAGACTTGCAGGCTTATATACAATCTATCTATCTAATGTATCTTACTGCATAGATATATATCTAGCTATATAAATAGATAGTTATATATCAATATAGATATTTCTACAAATATCTAGCTTTACGTATAAATCTAAACTTCTACAGTTATGGTTTTGTAAGGCTGAAAACAGACATCCAGAATTTGTATTATTATCAGCATTATTCTTATAATTGCCATTGAGGTTATTCCAGGGGCAGGTAATAAACTGCATGAGGCTTTGACCATTTTTTACCATTTTAGGTAAAAAGCTGCATTGACTGCACTTCTGCATTTTCTGCGATATGGTAGGACTGCAAGCAAAGCCTGAGACAAGATATGTCAAATACACTCCATACAGTATGCGAGTTCATTTTCCAAGATAGAAACATTGGTCACACTGAACATTGTTGAACGTTTTCGCTGCAATGCATCCTGGGACACTTGGATCCAGGTTCTATCATTCATGCTGCGCCATTTCAACCAACCTGTGTGGCTCATATTCAACTTTGGGTTTACGAGTGGCATGGTCATGGTGTAGGCCGAGCCTTTTTTGCCACTTCATCCGCCTCCGATCAAGCATAAAGACTTGCCCATAAGCATTCCCCACCCTAGAATAACTTAACCTACCCATTCCCCTATCTGAAATAACTGTACCTACCTCGAAAGAAGTGATAAGCAGCGATCAATTTGACTGTTGTGGGCTGCCGTCTCCCGCTTAAGGGCGAATTTCAAACGTTGTCCATCACAGAGACAAATGATCTGGCTCCAGCAGCGTCTAAAGGAGTACCTGTTTGCTCACTTCTAGCTCCAGTGGAGACTGACGGAAAAATGGCCGCTAACGACCTGTGGTCCTTGTTCCGGGTGCGCGTGTCACCATCGAGCCTTAAAGGGGTTGTCCCGCGAAAGCAAGTGGGGTTATACACTTCTGTATGGCCATATTAATGCACTTTGTAATGTACATCGTGCATTAATTATGAGCCATACAGAAGTTATTCACTTACCTGTTCCATTGCTAGCGTCCTCGTCTCCATGGTGCCGTCTAATTTCAGCGTCTAATCGCCCGATTAGACGCGCTTGCGCAGTCCGGTCTTCTCACTGGTGAATGGGGCCGCTCGTGCCGGAGAGCTGGTCCTCGTAGCTCCGCCCCGTCATGTGTGCCGATTCCAGCCAATCAGGAGGCTGGAATCGGCAATGGACCGCACAGAGCCCACGGTGCACCATGGGAGAAGACCCGCGGTGCATCGTGGGTGAAGATCCCGGCGGCCATCTTGCTAAGGTAAGGAAGAAGTCACAGCAGTGCGGGGATTCGGGTAAGTACTAAACTTTTTTTTTTTTTAACACATGCATTGGGTTTGTCTCGCGCCGAACGGGGGGCCTAAAAAAAAAAAAAAAACCCGTTTCGGCGCGGAACAACCCCTTTAATGACATCATAAAGCGGCTTCAAGTGCAAGACTTGCAGGCTTATATACAATCTATCTATCTAATGTATCTTACTGCATAGATATATATCTAGCTATATAAATAGATAGTTATATATCAATATAGATATTTCTACAAATATCTAGCTTTACGTATAAATCTAAACTTCTACAGTTATGGTTTTGTAAGGCTGAAAACAGACATCCAGAATTTGTATTATTATCAGCATTATTCTTATAATTGCCATTGAGGTTATTCCAGGGGCAGGTAATAAACTGCATGAGGCTTTGACCATTTTTTACCATTTTAGGTAAAAAGCTGCATTGACTGCACTTCTGCATTTTCTGCGATATGGTAGGACTGCAAGCAAAGCCTGAGACAAGATATGTCAAATACACTCCATACAGTATGCGAGTTCATTTTCCAAGATAGAAACATTGGTCACACTGAACATTGTTGAACGTTTTCGCTGCAATGCATCCTGGGACACTTGGATCCAGGTTCTATCATTCATGCTGCGCCATTTCAACCAACCTGTGTGGCTCATATTCAACTTTGGGTTTACGAGTGGCATGGTCATGGTGTAGGCCGAGCCTTTTTTGCCACTTCATCCGCCTCCGATCAAGCATAAAGACTTGCCCATAAGCATTCCCCACCCTAGAATAACTTAACCTACCCATTCCCCTATCTGAAATAACTGTACCTACCTCAAAAGAAGTGATAAGCAGCGATCAATTTGACTGTTGCTGGCTGCCGTCTCCCGCTTAAGGGCGAATTTCAAACGTTGTCCATCACAGAGACAAATGATCTGGCTCCAGCAGCGTCTAAAGGAGTACCTGTTTGCTCACTTCTAGCTCCAGTGCAGACTGACGGAAAAATGGCCGCTAACGACCTGTGGTCCTTGTTCCGGGTGCGCGTCACCATCGAGCCTTAAAGGGGTTGTCCCGCGAAAGCAAGTGGGGTTATACACTTCTGTATGGCCATATTAATGCACTTTGTAATGTACATCGTGCATTAATTATGAGCCATACAGAAGTTATTCACTTACCTGTTCCATTGCTAGCGTCCTCGTCTCCATGGTGCCGTCTAATTTCAGCGTCTAATCGCCCGATTAGACGCGCTTGCGCAGTCCGGTCTTCTCACTGGTGAATGGGGCCGCTCGTGCCGGAGAGCTGGTCCTCGTAGCTCCGCCCCGTCACGTGTGCCGATTCCAGCCAATCAGGAGGCTGGAATCGGCAATGGACCGCACAGAGCCCACGGTGCACCATGGGAGAAGACCCGCGGTGCATCGTGGGTGAAGATCCCGGCGGCCATCTTGCTAAGGTAAGGAAGAAGTCACAGCAGCGCGGGGATTCGGGTAAGTACTAAACTTTTTTTTTTTATAACACATGCATTGGGTTTGTCTCGCGCCGAACGGGGGGCCTATTGAAAAAAAAAAACCCCGTTTCGGCGCGGAACAACCCCTTTAATGACATCATAAAGCGGCTTCAAGTGCAAGACTTGCAGGCTTATATACAATCTATCTATCTAATGTATCTTACTGCATAGATATATATCTAGCTATATAAATAGATAGTTATATATCAATATAGATATTTCTACAAATATCTAGCTTTACGTATAAATCTAAACTTCTACAGTTATGGTTTTGTAAGGCTGAAAACAGACATCCAGAATTTGTATTATTATCAGCATTATTCTTATAATTGCCATTGAGGTTATTCCAGGGGCAGGTAATAAACTGCATGAGGCTTTGACCATTTTTTACCATTTTAGGTAAAAAGCTGCATTGACTGCACTTCTGCATTTTCTGCGATATGGTAGGACTGCAAGCAAAGCCTGAGACAAGATATGTCAAATACACTCCATACAGTATGCGAGTTCATTTTCCAAGATAGAAACATTGGTCACACTGAACATTGTTGAACGTTTTCGCTGCAATGCATCCTGGGACACTTGGATCCAGGTTCTATCATTCATGCTGCGCCATTTCAACCAACCTGTGTGGCTCATATTCAACTTTGGGTTTACGAGTGGCATGGTCATGGTGTAGGCCGAGCCTTTTTTGCCACTTCATCCGCCTCCGATCAAGCATAAAGACTTGCCCATAAGCATTCCCCACCCTAGAATAACTTAACCTACCCATTCCCCTATCTGAAATAACTGTACCTACCTCGAAAGAAGTGATAAGCAGCGATCAATTTGACTGTTGTGGGCTGCCGTCTCCCGCTTAAGGGCGAATTTCAAACGTTGTCCATCACAGAGACAAATGATCTGGCTCCAGCAGCGTCTAAAGGAGTACCTGTTTGCTCACTTCTAGCTCCAGTGCAGACTGACGGAAAAATGGCCGCTAACGACCTGTGGTCCTTGTTCCGGGTGCGCGTCACCATCGAGCCTTAAAGGGGTTGTCCCGCGAAAGCAAGTGGGGTTATACACTTCTGTATGGCCATATTAATGCACTTTGTAATGTACATCGTGCATTAATTATGAGCCATACAGAAGTTATTCACTTACCTGTTCCATTGCTAGCGTCCTCGTCTCCATGGTGCCGTCTAATTTCAGCGTCTAATCGCCCGATTAGACGCGCTTGCGCAGTCCGGTCTTCTCACTGGTGAATGGGGCCGCTCGTGCCGGAGAGCTGGTCCTCGTAGCTCCGCCCCGTCACGTGTGCCGATTCCAGCCAATCAGGAGGCTGGAATCGGCAATGGACCGCACAGAGCCCACGGTGCACCATGGGAGAAGACCCGCGGTGCATCGTGGGTGAAGATCCCGGCGGCCATCTTGCTAAGGTAAGGAAGAAGTCACAGCAGCGCGGGGATTCGGGTAAGTACTAAACTTTTTTTTTTTATAACACATGCATTGGGTTTGTCTCGCGCCGAACGGGGGGCCTATTGAAAAAAAAAAAACCCGTTTCGGCGCGGAACAACCCCTTTAATGACATCATAAAGCGGCTTCAAGTGCAAGACTTGCAGGCTTATATACAATCTATCTATCTAATGTATCTTACTGCATAGATATATATCTAGCTATATAAATAGATAGTTATATATCAATATAGATATTTCTACAAATATCTAGCTTTACGTATAAATCTAAACTTCTACAGTTATGGTTTTGTAAGGCTGAAAACAGACATCCAGAATTTGTATTATTATCAGCATTATTCTTATAATTGCCATTGAGGTTATTCCAGGGGCAGGTAATAAACTGCATGAGGCTTTGACCATTTTTTACCATTTTAGGTAAAAAGCTGCATTGACTGCACTTCTGCATTTTCTGCGATATGGTAGGACTGCAAGCAAAGCCTGAGACAAGATATGTCAAATACACTCCATACAGTATGCGAGTTCATTTTCCAAGATAGAAACATTGGTCACACTGAACATTGTTGAACGTTTTCGCTGCAATGCATCCTGGGACACTTGGATCCAGGTTCTATCATTCATGCTGCGCCATTTCAACCAACCTGTGTGGCTCATATTCAACTTTGGGTTTACGAGTGGCATGGTCATGGTGTAGGCCGAGCCTTTTTTGCCACTTCATCCGCCTCCGATCAAGCATAAAGACTTGCCCATAAGCATTCCCCACCCTAGAATAACTTAACCTACCCATTCCCCTATCTGAAATAACTGTACCTACCTCGAAAGAAGTGATAAGCAGCGATCAATTTGACTGTTGTGGGCTGCCGTCTCCCGCTTAAGGGCGAATTTCAAACGTTGTCCATCACAGAGACAAATGATCTGGCTCCAGCAGCGTCTAAAGGAGTACCTGTTTGCTCACTTCTAGCTCCAGTGGAGACTGACGGAAAAATGGCCGCTAACGACCTGTGGTCCTTGTTCCGGGTGCGCGTGTCACCATCGAGCCTTAAAGGGGTTGTCCCGCGAAAGCAAGTGGGGTTATACACTTCTGTATGGCCATATTAATGCACTTTGTAATGTACATCGTGCATTAATTATGAGCCATACAGAAGTTATTCACTTACCTGTTCCATTGCTAGCGTCCTCGTCTCCATGGTGCCGTCTAATTTCAGCGTCTAATCGCCCGATTAGACGCGCTTGCGCAGTCCGGTCTTCTCACTGGTGAATGGGGCCGCTCGTGCCGGAGAGCTGGTCCTCGTAGCTCCGCCCCGTCATGTGTGCCGATTCCAGCCAATCAGGAGGCTGGAATCGGCAATGGACCGCACAGAGCCCACGGTGCACCATGGGAGAAGACCCGCGGTGCATCGTGGGTGAAGATCCCGGCGGCCATCTTGCTAAGGTAAGGAAGAAGTCACAGCAGTGCGGGGATTCGGGTAAGTACTAAACTTTTTTTTTTTTTAACACATGCATTGGGTTTGTCTCGCGCCGAACGGGGGGCCTAAAAAAAAAAAAAAAACCCGTTTCGGCGCGGAACAACCCCTTTAATGACATCATAAAGCGGCTTCAAGTGCAAGACTTGCAGGCTTATATACAATCTATCTATCTAATGTATCTTACTGCATAGATATATATCTAGCTATATAAATAGATAGTTATATATCAATATAGATATTTCTACAAATATCTAGCTTTACGTATAAATCTAAACTTCTACAGTTATGGTTTTGTAAGGCTGAAAACAGACATCCAGAATTTGTATTATTATCAGCATTATTCTTATAATTGCCATTGAGGTTATTCCAGGGGCAGGTAATAAACTGCATGAGGCTTTGACCATTTTTTACCATTTTAGGTAAAAAGCTGCATTGACTGCACTTCTGCATTTTCTGCGATATGGTAGGACTGCAAGCAAAGCCTGAGACAAGATATGTCAAATACACTCCATACAGTATGCGAGTTCATTTTCCAAGATAGAAACATTGGTCACACTGAACATTGTTGAACGTTTTCGCTGCAATGCATCCTGGGACACTTGGATCCAGGTTCTATCATTCATGCTGCGCCATTTCAACCAACCTGTGTGGCTCATATTCAACTTTGGGTTTACGAGTGGCATGGTCATGGTGTAGGCCGAGCCTTTTTTGCCACTTCATCCGCCTCCGATCAAGCATAAAGACTTGCCCATAAGCATTCCCCACCCTAGAATAACTTAACCTACCCATTCCCCTATCTGAAATAACTGTACCTACCTCAAAAGAAGTGATAAGCAGCGATCAATTTGACTGTTGCTGGCTGCCGTCTCCCGCTTAAGGGCGAATTTCAAACGTTGTCCATCACAGAGACAAATGATCTGGCTCCAGCAGCGTCTAAAGGAGTACCTGTTTGCTCACTTCTAGCTCCAGTGCAGACTGACGGAAAAATGGCCGCTAACGACCTGTGGTCCTTGTTCCGGGTGCGCGTCACCATCGAGCCTTAAAGGGGTTGTCCCGCGAAAGCAAGTGGGGTTATACACTTCTGTATGGCCATATTAATGCACTTTGTAATGTACATCGTGCATTAATTATGAGCCATACAGAAGTTATTCACTTACCTGTTCCATTGCTAGCGTCCTCGTCTCCATGGTGCCGTCTAATTTCAGCGTCTAATCGCCCGATTAGACGCGCTTGCGCAGTCCGGTCTTCTCACTGGTGAATGGGGCCGCTCGTGCCGGAGAGCTGGTCCTCGTAGCTCCGCCCCGTCACGTGTGCCGATTCCAGCCAATCAGGAGGCTGGAATCGGCAATGGACCGCACAGAGCCCACGGTGCACCATGGGAGAAGACCCGCGGTGCATCGTGGGTGAAGATCCCGGCGGCCATCTTGCTAAGGTAAGGAAGAAGTCACAGCAGCGCGGGGATTCGGGTAAGTACTAAACTTTTTTTTTTTATAACACATGCATTGGGTTTGTCTCGCGCCGAACGGGGGGCCTATTGAAAAAAAAAAACCCCGTTTCGGCGCGGAACAACCCCTTTAATGACATCATAAAGCGGCTTCAAGTGCAAGACTTGCAGGCTTATATACAATCTATCTATCTAATGTATCTTACTGCATAGATATATATCTAGCTATATAAATAGATAGTTATATATCAATATAGATATTTCTACAAATATCTAGCTTTACGTATAAATCTAAACTTCTACAGTTATGGTTTTGTAAGGCTGAAAACAGACATCCAGAATTTGTATTATTATCAGCATTATTCTTATAATTGCCATTGAGGTTATTCCAGGGGCAGGTAATAAACTGCATGAGGCTTTGACCATTTTTTACCATTTTAGGTAAAAAGCTGCATTGACTGCACTTCTGCATTTTCTGCGATATGGTAGGACTGCAAGCAAAGCCTGAGACAAGATATGTCAAATACACTCCATACAGTATGCGAGTTCATTTTCCAAGATAGAAACATTGGTCACACTGAACATTGTTGAACGTTTTCGCTGCAATGCATCCTGGGACACTTGGATCCAGGTTCTATCATTCATGCTGCGCCATTTCAACCAACCTGTGTGGCTCATATTCAACTTTGGGTTTACGAGTGGCATGGTCATGGTGTAGGCCGAGCCTTTTTTGCCACTTCATCCGCCTCCGATCAAGCATAAAGACTTGCCCATAAGCATTCCCCACCCTAGAATAACTTAACCTACCCATTCCCCTATCTGAAATAACTGTACCTACCTCGAAAGAAGTGATAAGCAGCGATCAATTTGACTGTTGTGGGCTGCCGTCTCCCGCTTAAGGGCGAATTTCAAACGTTGTCCATCACAGAGACAAATGATCTGGCTCCAGCAGCGTCTAAAGGAGTACCTGTTTGCTCACTTCTAGCTCCAGTGCAGACTGACGGAAAAATGGCCGCTAACGACCTGTGGTCCTTGTTCCGGGTGCGCGTCACCATCGAGCCTTAAAGGGGTTGTCCCGCGAAAGCAAGTGGGGTTATACACTTCTGTATGGCCATATTAATGCACTTTGTAATGTACATCGTGCATTAATTATGAGCCATACAGAAGTTATTCACTTACCTGTTCCATTGCTAGCGTCCTCGTCTCCATGGTGCCGTCTAATTTCAGCGTCTAATCGCCCGATTAGACGCGCTTGCGCAGTCCGGTCTTCTCACTGGTGAATGGGGCCGCTCGTGCCGGAGAGCTGGTCCTCGTAGCTCCGCCCCGTCACGTGTGCCGATTCCAGCCAATCAGGAGGCTGGAATCGGCAATGGACCGCACAGAGCCCACGGTGCACCATGGGAGAAGACCCGCGGTGCATCGTGGGTGAAGATCCCGGCGGCCATCTTGCTAAGGTAAGGAAGAAGTCACAGCAGCGCGGGGATTCGGGTAAGTACTAAACTTTTTTTTTTTATAACACATGCATTGGGTTTGTCTCGCGCCGAACGGGGGGCCTATTGAAAAAAAAAAAACCCGTTTCGGCGCGGAACAACCCCTTTAATGACATCATAAAGCGGCTTCAAGTGCAAGACTTGCAGGCTTATATACAATCTATCTATCTAATGTATCTTACTGCATAGATATATATCTAGCTATATAAATAGATAGTTATATATCAATATAGATATTTCTACAAATATCTAGCTTTACGTATAAATCTAAACTTCTACAGTTATGGTTTTGTAAGGCTGAAAACAGACATCCAGAATTTGTATTATTATCAGCATTATTCTTATAATTGCCATTGAGGTTATTCCAGGGGCAGGTAATAAACTGCATGAGGCTTTGACCATTTTTTACCATTTTAGGTAAAAAGCTGCATTGACTGCACTTCTGCATTTTCTGCGATATGGTAGGACTGCAAGCAAAGCCTGAGACAAGATATGTCAAATACACTCCATACAGTATGCGAGTTCATTTTCCAAGATAGAAACATTGGTCACACTGAACATTGTTGAACGTTTTCGCTGCAATGCATCCTGGGACACTTGGATCCAGGTTCTATCATTCATGCTGCGCCATTTCAACCAACCTGTGTGGCTCATATTCAACTTTGGGTTTACGAGTGGCATGGTCATGGTGTAGGCCGAGCCTTTTTTGCCACTTCATCCGCCTCCGATCAAGCATAAAGACTTGCCCATAAGCATTCCCCACCCTAGAATAACTTAACCTACCCATTCCCCTATCTGAAATAACTGTACCTACCTCGAAAGAAGTGATAAGCAGCGATCAATTTGACTGTTGTGGGCTGCCGTCTCCCGCTTAAGGGCGAATTTCAAACGTTGTCCATCACAGAGACAAATGATCTGGCTCCAGCAGCGTCTAAAGGAGTACCTGTTTGCTCACTTCTAGCTCCAGTGGAGACTGACGGAAAAATGGCCGCTAACGACCTGTGGTCCTTGTTCCGGGTGCGCGTGTCACCATCGAGCCTTAAAGGGGTTGTCCCGCGAAAGCAAGTGGGGTTATACACTTCTGTATGGCCATATTAATGCACTTTGTAATGTACATCGTGCATTAATTATGAGCCATACAGAAGTTATTCACTTACCTGTTCCATTGCTAGCGTCCTCGTCTCCATGGTGCCGTCTAATTTCAGCGTCTAATCGCCCGATTAGACGCGCTTGCGCAGTCCGGTCTTCTCACTGGTGAATGGGGCCGCTCGTGCCGGAGAGCTGGTCCTCGTAGCTCCGCCCCGTCATGTGTGCCGATTCCAGCCAATCAGGAGGCTGGAATCGGCAATGGACCGCACAGAGCCCACGGTGCACCATGGGAGAAGACCCGCGGTGCATCGTGGGTGAAGATCCCGGCGGCCATCTTGCTAAGGTAAGGAAGAAGTCACAGCAGTGCGGGGATTCGGGTAAGTACTAAACTTTTTTTTTTTTTAACACATGCATTGGGTTTGTCTCGCGCCGAACGGGGGGCCTATTGAAAAAAAAAAAACCCGTTTCGGCGCGGAACAACCCCTTTAATGACATCATAAAGCGGCTTCAAGTGCAAGACTTGCAGGCTTATATACAATCTATCTATCTAATGTATCTTACTGCATAGATATATATCTAGCTATATAAATAGATAGTTATATATCAATATAGATATTTCTACAAATATCTAGCTTTACGTATAAATCTAAACTTCTACAGTTATGGTTTTGTAAGGCTGAAAACAGACATCCAGAATTTGTATTATTATCAGCATTATTCTTATAATTGCCATTGAGGTTATTCCAGGGGCAGGTAATAAACTGCATGAGGCTTTGACCATTTTTTACCATTTTAGGTAAAAAGCTGCATTGACTGCACTTCTGCATTTTCTGCGATATGGTAGGACTGCAAGCAAAGCCTGAGACAAGATATGTCAAATACACTCCATACAGTATGCGAGTTCATTTTCCAAGATAGAAACATTGGTCACACTGAACATTGTTGAACGTTTTCGCTGCAATGCATCCTGGGACACTTGGATCCAGGTTCTATCATTCATGCTGCGCCATTTCAACCAACCTGTGTGGCTCATATTCAACTTTGGGTTTACGAGTGGCATGGTCATGGTGTAGGCCGAGCCTTTTTTGCCACTTCATCCGCCTCCGATCAAGCATAAAGACTTGCCCATAAGCATTCCCCACCCTAGAATAACTTAACCTACCCATTCCCCTATCTGAAATAACTGTACCTACCTCGAAAGAAGTGATAAGCAGCGATCAATTTGACTGTTGTGGGCTGCCGTCTCCCGCTTAAGGGCGAATTTCAAACGTTGTCCATCACAGAGACAAATGATCTGGCTCCAGCAGCGTCTAAAGGAGTACCTGTTTGCTCACTTCTAGCTCCAGTGGAGACTGACGGAAAAATGGCCGCTAACGACCTGTGGTCCTTGTTCCGGGTGCGCGTGTCACCATCGAGCCTTAAAGGGGTTGTCCCGCGAAAGCAAGTGGGGTTATACACTTCTGTATGGCCATATTAATGCACTTTGTAATGTACATCGTGCATTAATTATGAGCCATACAGAAGTTATTCACTTACCTGTTCCATTGCTAGCGTCCTCGTCTCCATGGTGCCGTCTAATTTCAGCGTCTAATCGCCCGATTAGACGCGCTTGCGCAGTCCGGTCTTCTCACTGGTGAATGGGGCCGCTCGTGCCGGAGAGCTGGTCCTCGTAGCTCCGCCCCGTCACGTGTGCCGATTCCAGCCAATCAGGAGGCTGGAATCGGCAATGGACCGCACAGAGCCCACGGTGCACCATGGGAGAAGACCCGCGGTGCATCGTGGGTGAAGATCCCGGCGGCCATCTTGCTAAGGTAAGGAAGAAGTTACCGCAGCGCGGGGATTCGGGTAAGTACTAAACTTTTTTTTTTTTAACACATGCATTGGGTCTGTCTATTGAAAAAAAAAAAAACCAGTTTCGGCGCGGAACAACCCCTTTAATGACATCATAAAGCCGCTTCAAGTGCAAGACTTGCAGGCTTATATACAATCTATCTATCTAATGTATCTTACTGCATAGATATATATCTAGCTATATAAATAGATAGTTGTATATCAATATAGATATTTCTACAAATATCTAGCTTTACGTATAAATCTAAACTTCTACAGTTATGGTTTTGTAAGGCTGAAAACAGACATCCAGAATTTGTATTATTATCAGCATTATTCTTATAATTGCCATTGAGGTTATTCCAGGGGCAGGTAATAAACTGCATGAGGCTTTGACCATTTTTTACCATTTTAGGTAAAAAGCTGCATTGACTGCACTTCTGCATTTTCTGCGATATGGTAGGACTGCAAGCAAAGCCTGAGACAAGATATGTCAAATACACTCCATACAGTATGCGAGTTCATTTTCCAAGATAGAAACATTGGTCACACTGAACATTGTTGAACGTTTTCGCTGCAATGCATCCTGGGACACTTGGATCCAGGTTCTATCATTCATGCTGCGCCATTTCAACCAACCTGTGTGGCTCATATTCAACTTTGGGTTTACGAGTGGCATGGTCATGGTGTAGGCCGAGCCTTTTTTGCCACTTCATCCGCCTCCGATCAAGCATAAAGACTTGCCCATAAGCATTCCCCACCCTAGAATAACTTAACCTACCCATTCCCCTATCTGAAATAACTGTACCTACCTCGAAAGAAGTGATAAGCAGCGATCAATTTGACTGTTGTGGGCTGCCGTCTCCCGCTTAAGGGCGAATTTCAAACGTTGTCCATCACAGAGACAAATGATCTGGCTCCAGCAGCGTCTAAAGGAGTACCTGTTTGCTCACTTCTAGCTCCAGTGGAGACTGACGGAAAAATGGCCGCTAACGACCTGTGGTCCTTGTTCCGGGTGCGCGTGTCACCATCGAGCCTTAAAGGGGTTGTCCCGCGAAAGCAAGTGGGGTTATACACTTCTGTATGGCCATATTAATGCACTTTGTAATGTACATCGTGCATTAATTATGAGCCATACAGAAGTTATTCACTTACCTGTTCCATTGCTAGCGTCCTCGTCTCCATGGTGCCGTCTAATTTCAGCGTCTAATCGCCCGATTAGACGCGCTTGCGCAGTCCGGTCTTCTCACTGGTGAATGGGGCCGCTCGTGCCGGAGAGCTGGTCCTCGTAGCTCCGCCCCGTCACGTGTGCCGATTCCAGCCAATCAGGAGGCTGGAATCGGCAATGGACCGCACAGAGCCCACGGTGCACCATGGGAGAAGACCCGCGGTGCATCGTGGGTGAAGATCCCGGCGGCCATCTTGCTAAGGTAAGGAAGAAGTTACCGCAGCGCGGGGATTCGGGTAAGTACTAAACTTTTTTTTTTTTAACACATGCATTGGGTTTGTCTATTGAAAAAAAAAAAAACCAGTTTCGGCGCGGAACAACCCCTTTAATGACATCATAAAGCCGCTTCAAGTGCAAGACTTGCAGGCTTATATACAATCTATCTATCTAATGTATCTTACTGCATAGATATATATCTAGCTATATAAATAGATAGTTGTATATCAATATAGATATTTCTACAAATATCTAGCTTTACGTATAAATCTAAACTTCTACAGTTATGGTTTTGTAAGGCTGAAAACAGACATCCAGAATTTGTATTATTATCAGCATTATTCTTATAATTGCCATTGAGGTTATTCCAGGGGCAGGTAATAAACTGCATGAGGCTTTGACCATTTTTTACCATTTTAGGTAAAAAGCTGCATTGACTGCACTTCTGCATTTTCTGCGATATGGTAGGACTGCAAGCAAAGCCTGAGACAAGATATGTCAAATACACTCCATACAGTATGCGAGTTCATTTTCCAAGATAGAAACATTGGTCACACTGAACATTGTTGAACGTTTTCGCTGCAATGCATCCTGGGACACTTGGATCCAGGTTCTATCATTCATGCTGCGCCATTTCAACCAACCTGTGTGGCTCATATTCAACTTTGGGTTTACGAGTGGCATGGTCATGGTGTAGGCCGAGCCTTTTTTGCCACTTCATCCGCCTCCGATCAAGCATAAAGACTTGCCCATAAGCATTCCCCACCCTAGAATAACTTAACCTACCCATTCCCCTATCTGAAATAACTGTACCTACCTCGAAAGAAGTGATAAGCAGCGATCAATTTGACTGTTGTGGGCTGCCGTCTCCCGCTTAAGGGCGAATTTCAAACGTTGTCCATCACAGAGACAAATGATCTGGCTCCAGCAGCGTCTAAAGGAGTACCTGTTTGCTCACTTCTAGCTCCAGTGGAGACTGACGGAAAAATGGCCGCTAACGACCTGTGGTCCTTGTTCCGGGTGCGCGTGTCACCATCGAGCCTTAAAGGGGTTGTCCCGCGAAAGCAAGTGGGGTTATACACTTCTGTATGGCCATATTAATGCACTTTGTAATGTACATCGTGCATTAATTATGAGCCATACAGAAGTTATTCACTTACCTGTTCCATTGCTAGCGTCCTCGTCTCCATGGTGCCGTCTAATTTCAGCGTCTAATCGCCCGATTAGACGCGCTTGCGCAGTCCGGTCTTCTCACTGGTGAATGGGGCCGCTCGTGCCGGAGAGCTGGTCCTCGTAGCTCCGCCCCGTCATGTGTGCCGATTCCAGCCAATCAGGAGGCTGGAATCGGCAATGGACCGCACAGAGCCCACGGTGCACCATGGGAGAAGACCCGCGGTGCATCGTGGGTGAAGATCCCGGCGGCCATCTTGCTAAGGTAAGGAAGAAGTCACAGCAGCGCGGGGATTCGGGTAAGTACTAAACTTTTTTTTTTTTTAACACATGCATTGGGTTTGTCTCGCGCCGAACGGGGGGCCTATTGAAAAAAAAAAAACCCGTTTCGGCGCGGAACAACCCCTTTAATGACATCATAAAGCGGCTTCAAGTGCAAGACTTGCAGGCTTATATACAATCTATCTATCTAATGTATCTTACTGCATAGATATATATCTAGCTATATAAATAGATAGTTATATATCAATATAGATATTTCTACAAATATCTAGCTTTACGTATAAATCTAAACTTCTACAGTTATGGTTTTGTAAGGCTGAAAACAGACATCCAGAATTTGTATTATTATCAGCATTATTCTTATAATTGCCATTGAGGTTATTCCAGGGGCAGGTAATAAACTGCATGAGGCTTTGACCATTTTTTACCATTTTAGGTAAAAAGCTGCATTGACTGCACTTCTGCATTTTCTGCGATATGGTAGGACTGCAAGCAAAGCCTGAGACAAGATATGTCAAATACACTCCATACAGTATGCGAGTTCATTTTCCAAGATAGAAACATTGGTCACACTGAACATTGTTGAACGTTTTCGCTGCAATGCATCCTGGGACACTTGGATCCAGGTTCTATCATTCATGCTGCGCCATTTCAACCAACCTGTGTGGCTCATATTCAACTTTGGGTTTACGAGTGGCATGGTCATGGTGTAGGCCGAGCCTTTTTTGCCACTTCATCCGCCTCCGATCAAGCATAAAGACTTGCCCATAAGCATTCCCCACCCTAGAATAACTTAACCTACCCATTCCCCTATCTGAAATAACTGTACCTACCTCGAAAGAAGTGATAAGCAGCGATCAATTTGACTGTTGTGGGCTGCCGTCTCCCGCTTAAGGGCGAATTTCAAACGTTGTCCATCACAGAGACAAATGATCTGGCTCCAGCAGCGTCTAAAGGAGTACCTGTTTGCTCACTTCTAGCTCCAGTGGAGACTGACGGAAAAATGGCCGCTAACGACCTGTGGTCCTTGTTCCGGGTGCGCGTGTCACCATCGAGCCTTAAAGGGGTTGTCCCGCGAAAGCAAGTGGGGTTATACACTTCTGTATGGCCATATTAATGCACTTTGTAATGTACATCGTGCATTAATTATGAGCCATACAGAAGTTATTCACTTACCTGTTCCATTGCTAGCGTCCTCGTCTCCATGGTGCCGTCTAATTTCAGCGTCTAATCGCCCGATTAGACGCGCTTGCGCAGTCCGGTCTTCTCACTGGTGAATGGGGCCGCTCGTGCCGGAGAGCTGGTCCTCGTAGCTCCGCCCCGTCATGTGTGCCGATTCCAGCCAATCAGGAGGCTGGAATCGGCAATGGACCGCACAGAGCCCACGGTGCACCATGGGAGAAGACCCGCGGTGCATCGTGGGTGAAGATCCCGGCGGCCATCTTGCTAAGGTAAGGAAGAAGTCACAGCAGCGCGGGGATTCGGGTAAGTACTAAACTTTTTTTTTTTTTTAACACATGCATTGGGTTTGTCTCGCGCCGAACGGGGGGCCTATTGAAAAAAAAAAAAACCGTTTCGGCGCGGAACAACCCCTTTAATGACATCATAAAGCCGCTTCAAGTGCAAGACTTGCAGGCTTATATACAATCTATCTATCTAATGTATCTTACTGCATAGATATATATCTAGCTATATAAATAGATAGTTATATATCAATATAGATATTTCTACAAATATCTAGCTTTACGTATAAATCTAAACTTCTACAGTTATGGTTTTGTAAGGCTGAAAACAGACATCCAGAATTTGTATTATTATCAGCATTATTCTTATAATTGCCATTGAGGTTATTCCAGGGGCAGGTAATAAACTGCATGAGGCTTTGACCATTTTTTACCATTTTAGGTAAAAAGCTGCATTGACTGCACTTCTGCATTTTCTGCGATATGGTAGGACTGCAAGCAAAGCCTGAGACAAGATATGTCAAATACACTCCATACAGTATGCGAGTTCATTTTCCAAGATAGAAACATTGGTCACACTGAACATTGTTGAACGTTTTCGCTGCAATGCATCCTGGGACACTTGGATCCAGGTTCTATCATTCATGCTGCGCCATTTCAACCAACCTGTGTGGCTCATATTCAACTTTGGGTTTACGAGTGGCATGGTCATGGTGTAGGCCGAGCCTTTTTTGCCACTTCATCCGCCTCCGATCAAGCATAAAGACTTGCCCATAAGCATTCCCCACCCTAGAATAACTTAACCTACCCATTCCCCTATCTGAAATAACTGTACCTACCTCGAAAGAAGTGATAAGCAGCGATCAATTTGACTGTTGTGGGCTGCCGTCTCCCGCTTAAGGGCGAATTTCAAACGTTGTCCATCACAGAGACAAATGATCTGGCTCCAGCAGCGTCTAAAGGAGTACCTGTTTGCTCACTTCTAGCTCCAGTGGAGACTGACGGAAAAATGGCCGCTAACGACCTGTGGTCCTTGTTCCGGGTGCGCGTGTCACCATCGAGCCTTAAAGGGGTTGTCCCGCGAAAGCAAGTGGGGTTATACACTTCTGTATGGCCATATTAATGCACTTTGTAATGTACATCGTGCATTAATTATGAGCCATACAGAAGTTATTCACTTACCTGTTCCATTGCTAGCGTCCTCGTCTCCATGGTGCCGTCTAATTTCAGCGTCTAATCGCCCGATTAGACGCGCTTGCGCAGTCCGGTCTTCTCACTGGTGAATGGGGCCGCTCGTGCCGGAGAGCTGGTCCTCGTAGCTCCGCCCCGTCACGTGTGCCGATTCCAGCCAATCAGGAGGCTGGAATCGGCAATGGACCGCACAGAGCCCACGGTGCACCATGGGAGAAGACCCGCGGTGCATCGTGGGTGAAGATCCCGGCGGCCATCTTGCTAAGGTAAGGAAGAAGTTACCGCAGCGCGGGGATTCGGGTAAGTACTAAACTTTTTTTTTTTTAACACATGCATTGGGTTTGTCTATTGAAAAAAAAAAAAACCCGTTTCGGCGCGGAACAACCCCTTTAATGACATCATAAAGCCGCTTCAAGTGCAAGACTTGCAGGCTTATATACAATCTATCTATCTAATGTATCTTACTGCATAGATATATATCTAGCTATATAAATAGATAGTTGTATATCAATATAGATATTTCTACAAATATCTAGCTTTACGTATAAATCTAAACTTCTACAGTTATGGTTTTGTAAGGCTGAAAACAGACATCCAGAATTTGTATTATTATCAGCATTATTCTTATAATTGCCATTGAGGTTATTCCAGGGGCAGGTAATAAACTGCATGAGGCTTTGACCATTTTTTACCATTTTAGGTAAAAAGCTGCATTGACTGCACTTCTGCATTTTCTGCGATATGGTAGGACTGCAAGCAAAGCCTGAGACAAAATATGTCAAATACACTCTATACAGTATGCGAGTTCATTTTCCAAGATAGAAACATTGGTCACACTGAACATTGTTGAACGTTTTCGCTGCAATGCATCCTGGGACGCTTGGATCCAGGTTCTATCATTCATGCTGCGCCATTTCAACCAACCTGTGTGGCTCATATTCACTTTGGGTTGACAAGTGGCATGGTCATGGTGTAGGCCGAGCCTTTTTTGCCACTTCATCCGCCTCCGATCAAGCATAAAGACTTGCCCATAAGCATTCCCCACCCTAGAATAACATAACCTACCCATTCCCCTATCTGAAATAACTGTACCTACCTCAAAAGAAGTGATAAGCAGCGATCAATTTGACTGTTGCTGGCTGCCGTCTCCCGCTTAAGGGCGAATTTCAAACGTTGTCCATCACAGAGACAAATGATCTGGCTCCAGCAGCGTCTAAAGGAGTACCTGTTTGCTCACTTCTAGCTCCAGTGGAGACTGACGGAAAAATGGCCGCTAACAACCTGTGGTCCTTGTTCCGGGTGCCCGTGTCACCATCGAGCCTTAATGACATCATAAAGCCGCTTCAAGTGCAAGACTTGCAGGCTTATATACAGTCTATCTATCTATCTATCTATGTAATGTATCTTACTGCATAGATATATATCTAGCTATATAAATAGATAGTTGTATATCAATATAGATATTTCTACAAATATCTAGCTTTACGTATAAATCTAAACTTCTACAGTTATGGTTTTGTAAGGCTGAAAACAGACATCCAGAATTTGTATTATTATCAGCATTATTCTTATAATTGCCATTGAGGTTATTCCAGGGGCAGGTAATAAACTGCATGAGGCTTTGACCATTTTTTACCATTTTAGGTAAAAAGCTGCATTGACTGCACTTCTGCATTTTCTGCGATATGGTAGGACTGCAAGCAAAGCCTGAGACAAGATATGTCAAATACACTCTATACAGTATGCGAGTTCATTTTCCAAGATAGAAACATTGGTCACACTGAACATTGTTGAACGTTTTCGCTGCAATGCATCCTGGGACGCTTGGATCCAGGTTCTATCATTCATGCTGCGCCATTTCAACCAACCTGTGTGGCTCATATTCAACTTTGGGTTTACGAGTGGCATGGTCATGGTGTAGGCCGAGCCTTTTTTGCCACTGCATCCGCCTCCGATCAAGCATGAAGACTTGCCCATAAGCATTCCCCACCCTAGAATAACTTAACCTACCCATTCCCCTATCTGAAATAACTGTACCTACCTCGAAAGAAGTGATAAGCAGCGATCAATTTGACTGTTGTGGGCTGCCGTCTCCCGCTTAAGGGCGAATTTCAAACGTTGTCCATCACAGAGACAAATGATCTGGCTCCAGCAGCGTCTAAAGGAGTACCTGTTTGCTCACTTCTAGCTCCAGTGCAGACTGACGGAAAAATGGCCGCTAACGACCTGTGGTCCTTGTTCCGGGTGCGCGTCACCATCGAGCCTTAAAGGGGTTGTCCCGCGAAAGCAAGTGGGGTTATACACTTCTGTATGGCCATATTAATGCACTTTGTAATGTACATCGTGCATTAATTATGAGCCATACAGAAGTTATTCACTTACCTGTTCCATTGCTAGCGTCCTCGTCTCCATGGTGCCGTCTAATTTTAGCGTCTAATCGCCCGATTAGACGCGCTTGCGCAGTCCGGTCTTCTCACTGGTGAATGGGGCCGCTCGTGCCGGAGAGCTGGTCCTCGTAGCTCCGCCCCGTCACGTGTGCCGATTCCAGCCAATCAGGAGGCTGGAATCGGCAATGGACCGCACAGAGCCCACGGTGCACCATGGGAGAAGACCCGCGGTGCATCGTGGGTGAAGATCCCGGCGGCCATCTTGCTAAGGTAAGGAAGAAGTCACCGCAGCGCGGGGATTCGGGTAAGTACTAAACTTTTTTTTTTTTAACACATGCATTGGGTTTGTCTCGCGCCGAACGGGGGGCCTATTGAAAAAAAAAAACCCGTTTCGGCGCGGAACAACCCCTTTAATGACATCATAAAGCCGCTTCAAGTGCAAGACTTGCAGGCTTATATACAATCTATCGATCTAATGTATCTTACTGCATAGATATATATCTAGCTATATAAATAGATAGTTGTATATCAATATAGATATTTCTACAAATATCTAGCTTTACGTATAAATCTAAACTTCTACAGTTATGGTTTTGTAAGGCTGAAAACAGACATCCAGAATTTGTATTATTATCAGCATTATTCTTATAATTCCATTGAGGTTATTCCAGGGGCAGGTAATACACTGCATGAGGCTTTGACCAATTTTTACCATTTTAGGTAAAAAGCTGCATTGACTGCACTTCTGCATTTTCTGCGATATGGTAGGACTGCAAGCAAAGCCTGAGACAAAATATGTCAAATACACTCTATACAGTATGCGAGTTCATTTTCCAAGATAGAAACATTGGTCACACTGAACATTGTTGAACGTTTTCGCTGCAATGCATCCTGGGACGCTTGGATCCAGGTTCTATCATTCATGCTGCGCCATTTCAACCAACCTGTGTGGTTCATATTCACTTTGGGTTGACGAGTGGCATGGTCATGGTGTAGGCCGAGCCTTTTTTGCCACTTCATCCGCCTCCGATCAAGCATAAAGACTTGCCCATAAGCATTCCCCACCCTAGAATAACTTAACCTACCCATTCCCCTATCTGAAATAACTGTACCTACCTCAAAAGAAGTGATAAGCAGCGATCAATTTGACTGTTGCTGGCTGCCGTCTCCCGCTTAAGGGCGAATTTCAAACGTTGTCCATCACAGAGACAAATGATCTGGCTCCAGCAGCGTCTAAAGGAGTACCTGTTTGCTCACTTCTAGCTCCAGTGGAGACTGACGGAAAAATGGCCGCTAACAACCTGTGGTCCTTGTTCCGGGTGCCCGTGTCACCATCGAGCCTTAATGACATCATAAAGCCGCTTCAAGTGCAAGACTTGCAGGCTTATATACAGTCTATCTATCTATCTATGTAATGTATCTTACTGCATAGATATGTATCTAGCTATATAAATAGATAGTTATATATCAATATAGATATTTCTACAAATATCTAGCTTTACGTATAAATCTAAACTTCTACAGTTATGGTTTTGTAAGGCTGAAAACAGACATCCAGAATTTGTATTATTATCAGCATTATTCTTATAATTGCCATTGAGGTTATTCCAGGGGCAGGTAATAAACTGCATGAGGCTTTGACCAATTTTTACCATTTTAGGTAAAAAGCTGCATTGACTGCACTTCTGCATTTTCTGCGATATGGTAGGACTGCAAGCAAAGCCTGAGACAAGATATGTCAAATACACTCCATACAGTATGCGAGTTCATTTTCCAAGATAGAAACATTGGTCACACTGAACATTGTTGAACGTTTTCGCTGCAATGCATCCTGGGACACTTGGATCCAGGTTCTATCATTCATGCTGCGCCATTTCAACCAACCTGTGTGGCTCATATTCAACTTTGGGTTTACGAGTGGCATGGTCATGGTGTAGGCCGAGCCTTTTTTGCCACTTCATCCGCCTCCGATCAAGCATAAAGACTTGCCCATAAGCATTCCCCACCCTAGAATAACTTAACCTACCCATTCCCCTATCTGAAATAACTGTACCTACCTCGAAAGAAGTGATAAGCAGCGATCAATTTGACTGTTGTGGGCTGCCGTCTCCCGCTTAAGGGCGAATTTCAAACGTTGTCCATCACAGAGACAAATGATCTGGCTCCAGCAGCGTCTAAAGGAGTACCTGTTTGCTCACTTCTAGCTCCAGTGGAGACTGACGGAAAAATGGCCGCTAACAACCTGTGGTCCTTGTTCCGGGTGCGCGTGTCACCATCGAGCCTTAATGACATCATAAAGCCGCTTCAAGTGCAAGACTTGCAGGCTTATATACAATCTATCTATCTATCTATGTAATGTATCTTACTGCATAGATATATATCTAGCTATATAAATAGATAGTTATATATCAATATAGATATTTCTACAAATATCTAGCTTTACGTATAAATCTAAACTTCTACAGTTATGGTTTTGTAAGGCTGAAAACAGACATCCAGAATTTGTATTATTATCAGCATTATTCTTATAATTGCCATTGAGGTTATTCCAGGGACAGGTAATAAACTGCATGAGGCTTTGACCATTTTTTACCATTTTAGGTAAAAAGCTGCATTGACTGCACTTCTGCATTTTCTGCGATATGGTAGGACTGCAAGCAAAGCCTGAGACAAGATATGTCAAATACACTCTATACAGTATGCGAGTTCATTTTCCAAGATAGAAACATTGGTCACACTGAACATTGTTGAACGTTTTCGCTGCAATGCATCCTGGGACGCTTGGATCCAGGTTCTATCATTCATGCTGCGCCATTTCAACCAACCTGTGTGGCTCATATTCACTTTGGGTTGACGAGTGGCATGGTCATGGTGTAGGCCGAGCCTTTTTTGCCACTTCATCCGCCTCCGATCAAGCATAAAGACTTGCCCATAAGCATTCCCCACCCTAGAATAACTTAACCTACCCATTCCCCTATCTGAAATAACTGTACCTACCTCGAAAGAAGTGATACGCAGCGATCAATTTGACTGTTGTGGGCTGCCGTCTCCCGCTTAAGGGCGAATTTCAAACGTTGTCCATCACAGAGACAAATGATCTGGCTCCAGCAGCGTCTAAAGGAGTACCTGTTTGCTCACTTCTAGCTCCAGTGGAGACTGACGGAAAAATGGCCGCTAACGACCTGTGGTCCTTGTTCCGGGTGCGCGTGTCACCATCGAGCCTTAAAGGGGTTGTCCCGCGAAAGCAAGTGGGGTTATACACTTCTGTATGGCCATATTAATGCACTTTGTAATGTACATCGTGCATTAATTATGAGCCATACAGAAGTTATTCACTTACCTGTTCCATTGCTAGCGTCCTCGTCTCCATGGTGCCGTCTAATTTCAGCGTCTAATCGCCCGATTAGACGCGCTTGCGCAGTCCGGTCTTCTCACTGGTGAATGGGGCCGCTCGTGCCGGAGAGCTGGTCCTCGTAGCTCCGCCCCGTCATGTGTGCCGATTCCAGCCAATCAGGAGGCTGGAATCGGCAATGGACCGCACAGAGCCCACGGTGCACCATGGGAGAAGACCCGCGGTGCATCGTGGGTGAAGATCCCGGCGGCCATCTTGCTAAGGTAAGGAAGAAGTCACAGCAGCGCGGGGATTCGGGTAAGTACTAAACTTTTTTTTTTTTTAACACATGCATTGGGTTTGTCTCGCGCCGAACGGGGGGCCTATTGAAAAAAAAAAAACCCGTTTCGGCGCGGAACAACCCCTTTAATGACATCATAAAGCGGCTTCAAGTGCAAGACTTGCAGGCTTATATACAATCTATCTATCTAATGTATCTTACTGCATAGATATATATCTAGCTATATAAATAGATAGTTATATATCAATATAGATATTTCTACAAATATCTAGCTTTACGTATAAATCTAAACTTCTACAGTTATGGTTTTGTAAGGCTGAAAACAGACATCCAGAATTTGTATTATTATCAGCATTATTCTTATAATTGCCATTGAGGTTATTCCAGGGACAGGTAATAAACTGCATGAGGCTTTGACCATTTTTTACCATTTTAGGTAAAAAGCTGCATTGACTGCACTTCTGCATTTTCTGCGATATGGTAGGACTGCAAGCAAAGCCTGAGACAAGATATGTCAAATACACTCTATACAGTATGCGAGTTCATTTTCCAAGATAGAAACATTGGTCACACTGAACATTGTTGAACGTTTTCGCTGCAATGCATCCTGGGACGCTTGGATCCAGGTTCTATCATTCATGCTGCGCCATTTCAACCAACCTGTGTGGCTCATATTCACTTTGGGTTGACGAGTGGCATGGTCATGGTGTAGGCCGAGCCTTTTTTGCCACTTCATCCGCCTCCGATCAAGCATAAAGACTTGCCCATAAGCATTCCCCACCCTAGAATAACTTAACCTACCCATTCCCCTATCTGAAATAACTGTACCTACCTCGAAAGAAGTGATAAGCAGCGATCAATTTGACTGTTGTGGGCTGCCGTCTCCCGCTTAAGGGCGAATTTCAAACGTTGTCCATCACAGAGACAAATGATCTGGCTCCAGCAGCGTCTAAAGGAGTACCTGTTTGCTCACTTCTAGCTCCAGTGGAGACTGACGGAAAAATGGCCGCTAACGACCTGTGGTCCTTGTTCCGGGTGCGCGTGTCACCATCGAGCCTTAAAGGGGTTGTCCCGCGAAAGCAAGTGGGGTTATACACTTCTGTATGGCCATATTAATGCACTTTGTAATGTACATCGTGCATTAATTATGAGCCATACAGAAGTTATTCACTTACCTGTTCCATTGCTAGCGTCCTCGTCTCCATGGTGCCGTCTAATTTCAGCGTCTAATCGCCCGATTAGACGCGCTTGCGCAGTCCGGTCTTCTCACTGGTGAATGGGGCCGCTCGTGCCGGAGAGCTGGTCCTCGTAGCTCCGCCCCGTCATGTGTGCCGATTCCAGCCAATCAGGAGGCTGGAATCGGCAATGGACCGCACAGAGCCCACGGTGCACCATGGGAGAAGACCCGCGGTGCATCGTGGGTGAAGATCCCGGCGGCCATCTTGCTAAGGTAAGGAAGAAGTCACAGCAGCGCGGGGATTCGGGTAAGTACTAAACTTTTTTTTTTTTTAACACATGCATTGGGTTTGTCTCGCGCCGAACGGGGGGCCTATTGAAAAAAAAAAAACCCGTTTCGGCGCGGAACAACCCCTTTAATGACATCATAAAGCGGCTTCAAGTGCAAGACTTGCAGGCTTATATACAATCTATCTATCTAATGTATCTTACTGCATAGATATATATCTAGCTATATAAATAGATAGTTATATATCAATATAGATATTTCTACAAATATCTAGCTTTACGTATAAATCTAAACTTCTACAGTTATGGTTTTGTAAGGCTGAAAACAGACATCCAGAATTTGTATTATTATCAGCATTATTCTTATAATTGCCATTGAGGTTATTCCAGGGGCAGGTAATAAACTGCATGAGGCTTTGACCATTTTTTACCATTTTAGGTAAAAAGCTGCATTGACTGCACTTCTGCATTTTCTGCGATATGGTAGGACTGCAAGCAAAGCCTGAGACAAGATATGTCAAATACACTCCATACAGTATGCGAGTTCATTTTCCAAGATAGAAACATTGGTCACACTGAACATTGTTGAACGTTTTCGCTGCAATGCATCCTGGGACACTTGGATCCAGGTTCTATCATTCATGCTGCGCCATTTCAACCAACCTGTGTGGCTCATATTCAACTTTGGGTTTACGAGTGGCATGGTCATGGTGTAGGCCGAGCCTTTTTTGCCACTTCATCCGCCTCCGATCAAGCATAAAGACTTGCCCATAAGCATTCCCCACCCTAGAATAACTTAACCTACCCATTCCCCTATCTGAAATAACTGTACCTACCTCGAAAGAAGTGATAAGCAGCGATCAATTTGACTGTTGTGGGCTGCCGTCTCCCGCTTAAGGGCGAATTTCAAACGTTGTCCATCACAGAGACAAATGATCTGGCTCCAGCAGCGTCTAAAGGAGTACCTGTTTGCTCACTTCTAGCTCCAGTGGAGACTGACGGAAAAATGGCCGCTAACGACCTGTGGTCCTTGTTCCGGGTGCGCGTGTCACCATCGAGCCTTAAAGGGGTTGTCCCGCGAAAGCAAGTGGGGTTATACACTTCTGTATGGCCATATTAATGCACTTTGTAATGTACATCGTGCATTAATTATGAGCCATACAGAAGTTATTCACTTACCTGTTCCATTGCTAGCGTCCTCGTCTCCATGGTGCCGTCTAATTTCAGCGTCTAATCGCCCGATTAGACGCGCTTGCGCAGTCCGGTCTTCTCACTGGTGAATGGGGCCGCTCGTGCCGGAGAGCTGGTCCTCGTAGCTCCGCCCCGTCATGTGTGCCGATTCCAGCCAATCAGGAGGCTGGAATCGGCAATGGACCGCACAGAGCCCACGGTGCACCATGGGAGAAGACCCGCGGTGCATCGTGGGTGAAGATCCCGGCGGCCATCTTGCTAAGGTAAGGAAGAAGTCACAGCAGCGCGGGGATTCGGGTAAGTACTAAACTTTTTTTTTTTTAACACATGCATTGGGTTTGTCTCGCGCCGAACGGGGGGCCTATTGAAAAAAAAAAAAACCGTTTCGGCGCGGAACAACCCCTTTAATGACATCATAAAGCGGCTTCAAGTGCAAGACTTGCAGGCTTATATACAATCTATCTATCTAATGTATCTTACTGCATAGATATATATCTAGCTATATAAATAGATAGTTATATATCAATATAGATATTTCTACAAATATCTAGCTTTACGTATAAATCTAAACTTCTACAGTTATGGTTTTGTAAGGCTGAAAACAGACATCCAGAATTTGTATTATTATCAGCATTATTCTTATAATTGCCATTGAGGTTATTCCAGGGGCAGGTAATAAACTGCATGAGGCTTTGACCATTTTTTACCATTTTAGGTAAAAAGCTGCATTGACTGCACTTCTGCATTTTCTGCGATATGGTAGGACTGCAAGCAAAGCCTGAGACAAGATATGTCAAATACACTCCATACAGTATGCGAGTTCATTTTCCAAGATAGAAACATTGGTCACACTGAACATTGTTGAACGTTTTCGCTGCAATGCATCCTGGGACACTTGGATCCAGGTTCTATCATTCATGCTGCGCCATTTCAACCAACCTGTGTGGCTCATATTCAACTTTGGGTTTACGAGTGGCATGGTCATGGTGTAGGCCGAGCCTTTTTTGCCACTTCATCCGCCTCCGATCAAGCATAAAGACTTGCCCATAAGCATTCCCCACCCTAGAATAACTTAACCTACCCATTCCCCTATCTGAAATAACTGTACCTACCTCGAAAGAAGTGATAAGCAGCGATCAATTTGACTGTTGTGGGCTGCCGTCTCCCGCTTAAGGGCGAATTTCAAACGTTGTCCATCACAGAGACAAATGATCTGGCTCCAGCAGCGTCTAAAGGAGTACCTGTTTGCTCACTTCTAGCTCCAGTGGAGACTGACGGAAAAATGGCCGCTAACGACCTGTGGTCCTTGTTCCGGGTGCGCGTGTCACCATCGAGCCTTAAAGGGGTTGTCCCGCGAAAGCAAGTGGGGTTATACACTTCTGTATGGCCATATTAATGCACTTTGTAATGTACATCGTGCATTAATTATGAGCCATACAGAAGTTATTCACTTACCTGTTCCATTGCTAGCGTCCTCGTCTCCATGGTGCCG
Organism: Eleutherodactylus coqui; assembly: GCF_035609145.1. NCBI lineage: Eukaryota > Metazoa > Chordata > Amphibia > Anura > Eleutherodactylidae > Eleutherodactylus > Eleutherodactylus coqui. The sequence continues at coordinate 6,767 of NW_027102149.1, read as the reverse complement.
TCTAATTTCAGCGTCTAATCGCCCGATTAGACGCGCTTGCGCAGTCCGGTCTTCTCACTGGTGAATGGGGCCGCTCGTGCCGGAGAGCTGGTCCTCGTAGCTCCGCCCCGTCACGTGTGCCGATTCCAGCCAATCAGGAGGCTGGAATCGGCAATGGACCGCACAGAGCCCACGGTGCACCATGGGAGAAGACCCGCGGTGCATCGTGGGTGAAGATCCCGGCGGCCATCTTGCTAAGGTAAGGAAGAAGTTACCGCAGCGCGGGGATTCGGGTAAGTACTAAACTTTTTTTTTTTTAACACATGCATTGGGTTTGTCTATTGAAAAAAAAAAAAACCCGTTTCGGCGCGGAACAACCCCTTTAATGACATCATAAAGCCGCTTCAAGTGCAAGACTTGCAGGCTTATATACAATCTATCTATCTAATGTATCTTACTGCATAGATATATATCTAGCTATATAAATAGATAGTTGTATATCAATATAGATATTTCTACAAATATCTAGCTTTACGTATAAATCTAAACTTCTACAGTTATGGTTTTGTAAGGCTGAAAACAGACATCCAGAATTTGTATTATTATCAGCATTATTCTTATAATTGCCATTGAGGTTATTCCAGGGGCAGGTAATAAACTGCATGAGGCTTTGACCATTTTTTACCATTTTAGGTAAAAAGCTGCATTGACTGCACTTCTGCATTTTCTGCGATATGGTAGGACTGCAAGCAAAGCCTGAGACAAAATATGTCAAATACACTCTATACAGTATGCGAGTTCATTTTCCAAGATAGAAACATTGGTCACACTGAACATTGTTGAACGTTTTCGCTGCAATGCATCCTGGGACGCTTGGATCCAGGTTCTATCATTCATGCTGCGCCATTTCAACCAACCTGTGTGGCTCATATTCACTTTGGGTTGACGAGTGGCATGGTCATGGTGTAGGCCGAGCCTTTTTTGCCACTTCATCCGCCTCCGATCAAGCATAAAGACTTGCCCATAAGCATTCCCCACCCTAGAATAACTTAACCTACCCATTCCCCTATCTGAAATAACTGTACCTACCTCAAAAGAAGTGATAAGCAGCGATCAATTTGACTGTTGCTGGCTGCCGTCTCCCGCTTAAGGGCGAATTTCAAACGTTGTCCATCACAGAGACAAATGATCTGGCTCCAGCAGCGTCTAAAGGAGTACCTGTTTGCTCACTTCTAGCTCCAGTGGAGACTGACGGAAAAATGGCCGCTAACAACCTGTGGTCCTTGTTCCGGGTGCCCGTGTCACCATCGAGCCTTAATGACATCATAAAGCCGCTTCAAATGCAAGACTTGCAGGCTTATATACAGTCTATCTATCTATCTATGTAATGTATCTTACTGCATAGATATATATCTAGCTATATAAATAGATAGTTGTATATCAATATAGATATTTCTACAAATATCTAGCTTTACGTATAAATCTAAACTTCTACAGTTATGGTTTTGTAAGGCTGAAAACAGACATCCAGAATTTGTATTATTATCAGCATTATTCGTATAATTGCCATTGAGGTTATTCCAGGGGCAGGTAATAAACTGCATGAGGCTTTGACCATTTTTTACCATTTTAGGTAAAAAGCTGCATTGACTGCACTTCTGCATTTTCTGCGATATGGTAGGACTGCAAGCAAAGCCTGAGACAAGATATGTCAAATACACTCTATACAGTATGCGAGTTCATTTTCCAAGATAGAAACATTGGTCACACTGAACATTGTTGAACGTTTTCGCTGCAATGCATCCTGGGACGCTTGGATCCAGGTTCTATCATTCATGCTGCGCCATTTCAACCAACCTGTGTGGCTCATATTCAACTTTGGGTTTACGAGTGGCATGGTCATGGTGTAGGCCGAGCCTTTTTTGCCACTGCATCCGCCTCCGATCAAGCATGAAGACTTGCCCATAAGCATTCCCCACCCTAGAATAACTTAACCTACCCATTCCCCTATCTGAAATAACTGTACCTACCTCGAAAGAAGTGATAAGCAGCGATCAATTTGACTGTTGTGGGCTGCCGTCTCCCGCTTAAGGGCGAATTTCAAACGTTGTCCATCACAGAGACAAATGATCTGGCTCCAGCAGCGTCTAAAGGAGTACCTGTTTGCTCACTTCTAGCTCCAGTGCAGACTGACGGAAAAATGGCCGCTAACGACCTGTGGTCCTTGTTCCGGGTGCGCGTCACCATCGAGCCTTAAAGGGGTTGTCCCGCGAAAGCAAGTGGGGTTATACACTTCTGTATGGCCATATTAATGCACTTTGTAATGTACATCGTGCATTAATTATGAGCCATACAGAAGTTATTCACTTACCTGTTCCATTGCTAGCGTCCTCGTCTCCATGGTGCCGTCTAATTTCAGCGTCTAATCGCCCGATTAGACGCGCTTGCGCAGTCCGGTCTTCTCACTGGTGAATGGGGCCGCTCGTGCCGGAGAGCTGGTCCTCGTAGCTCCGCCCCGTCACGTGTGCCGATTCCAGCCAATCAGGAGGCTGGAATCGGCAATGGACCGCACAGAGCCCACGGTGCACCATGGGAGAAGACCCGCGGTGCATCGTGGGTGAAGATCCCGGCGGCCATCTTGCTAAGGTAAGGAAGAAGTCACCGCAGCGCGGGGATTCGGGTAAGTACTAAACTTTTTTTTTTTTAACACATGCATTGGGTTTGTCTCGCGCCGAACGGGGGGCCTATTGAAAAAAAAAAACCCGTTTCGGCGCGGAACAACCCCTTTAATGACATCATAAAGCCGCTTCAAGTGCAAGACTTGCAGGCTTATATACAATCTATCTATCTAATGTATCTTACTGCATAGATATATATCTAGCTATATAAATAGATAGTTGTATATCAATATAGATATTTCTACAAATATCTAGCTTTACGTATAAATCTAAACTTCTACAGTTATGGTTTTGTAAGGCTGAAAACAGACATCCAGAATTTGTATTATTATCAGCATTATTCTTATAATTCCATTGAGGTTATTCCAGGGGCAGGTAATACACTGCATGAGGCTTTGACCAATTTTTACCATTTTAGGTAAAAAGCTGCATTGACTGCACTTCTGCATTTTCTGCGATATGGTAGGACTGCAAGCAAAGCCTGAGACAAAATATGTCAAATACACTCTATACAGTATGCGAGTTCATTTTCCAAGATAGAAACATTGGTCACACTGAACATTGTTGAACGTTTTCGCTGCAATGCATCCTGGGACGCTTGGATCCAGGTTCTATCATTCATGCTGCGCCATTTCAACCAACCTGTGTGGTTCATATTCACTTTGGGTTGACGAGTGGCATGGTCATGGTGTAGGCCGAGCCTTTTTTGCCACTTCATCCGCCTCCGATCAAGCATAAAGACTTGCCCATAAGCATTCCCCACCCTAGAATAACTTAACCTACCCATTCCCCTATCTGAAATAACTGTACCTACCTCAAAAGAAGTGATAAGCAGCGATCAATTTGACTGTTGCTGGCTGCCGTCTCCCGCTTAAGGGCGAATTTCAAACGTTGTCCATCACAGAGACAAATGATCTGGCTCCAGCAGCGTCTAAAGGAGTACCTGTTTGCTCACTTCTAGCTCCAGTGGAGACTGACGGAAAAATGGCCGCTAACAACCTGTGGTCCTTGTTCCGGGTGCCCGTGTCACCATCGAGCCTTAATGACATCATAAAGCCGCTTCAAGTGCAAGACTTGCAGGCTTATATACAGTCTATCTATCTATCTATGTAATGTATCTTACTGCATAGATATGTATCTAGCTATATAAATAGATAGTTATATATCAATATAGATATTTCTACAAATATCTAGCTTTACGTATAAATCTAAACTTCTACAGTTATGGTTTTGTAAGGCTGAAAACAGACATCCAGAATTTGTATTATTATCAGCATTATTCTTATAATTGCCATTGAGGTTATTCCAGGGGCAGGTAATAAACTGCATGAGGCTTTGACCAATTTTTACCATTTTAGGTAAAAAGCTGCATTGACTGCACTTCTGCATTTTCTGCGATATGGTAGGACTGCAAGCAAAGCCTGAGACAAGATATGTCAAATACACTCCATACAGTATGCGAGTTCATTTTCCAAGATAGAAACATTGGTCACACTGAACATTGTTGAACGTTTTCGCTGCAATGCATCCTGGGACACTTGGATCCAGGTTCTATCATTCATGCTGCGCCATTTCAACCAACCTGTGTGGCTCATATTCAACTTTGGGTTTACGAGTGGCATGGTCATGGTGTAGGCCGAGCCTTTTTTGCCACTTCATCCGCCTCCGATCAAGCATAAAGACTTGCCCATAAGCATTCCCCACCCTAGAATAACTTAACCTACCCATTCCCCTATCTGAAATAACTGTACCTACCTCGAAAGAAGTGATAAGCAGCGATCAATTTGACTGTTGTGGGCTGCCGTCTCCCGCTTAAGGGCGAATTTCAAACGTTGTCCATCACAGAGACAAATGATCTGGCTCCAGCAGCGTCTAAAGGAGTACCTGTTTGCTCACTTCTAGCTCCAGTGGAGACTGACGGAAAAATGGCCGCTAACAACCTGTGGTCCTTGTTCCGGGTGCGCGTGTCACCATCGAGCCTTAATGACATCATAAAGCCGCTTCAAGTGCAAGACTTGCAGGCTTATATACAATCTATCTATCTATCTATGTAATGTATCTTACTGCATAGATATATATCTAGCTATATAAATAGATAGTTATATATCAATATAGATATTTCTACAAATATCTAGCTTTACGTATAAATCTAAACTTCTACAGTTATGGTTTTGTAAGGCTGAAAACAGACATCCAGAATTTGTATTATTATCAGCATTATTCTTATAATTGCCATTGAGGTTATTCCAGGGACAGGTAATAAACTGCATGAGGCTTTGACCATTTTTTACCATTTTAGGTAAAAAGCTGCATTGACTGCACTTCTGCATTTTCTGCGATATGGTAGGACTGCAAGCAAAGCCTGAGACAAGATATGTCAAATACACTCTATACAGTATGCGAGTTCATTTTCCAAGATAGAAACATTGGTCACACTGAACATTGTTGAACGTTTTCGCTGCAATGCATCCTGGGACGCTTGGATCCAGGTTCTATCATTCATGCTGCGCCATTTCAACCAACCTGTGTGGCTCATATTCACTTTGGGTTGACGAGTGGCATGGTCATGGTGTAGGCCGAGCCTTTTTTGCCACTTCATCCGCCTCCGATCAAGCATAAAGACTTGCCCATAAGCATTCCCCACCCTAGAATAACTTAACCTACCCATTCCCCTATCTGAAATAACTGTACCTACCTCGAAAGAAGTGATAAGCAGCGATCAATTTGACTGTTGTGGGCTGCCGTCTCCCGCTTAAGGGCGAATTTCAAACGTTGTCCATCACAGAGACAAATGATCTGGCTCCAGCAGCGTCTAAAGGAGTACCTGTTTGCTCACTTCTAGCTCCAGTGGAGACTGACGGAAAAATGGCCGCTAACGACCTGTGGTCCTTGTTCCGGGTGCGCGTGTCACCATCGAGCCTTAAAGGGGTTGTCCCGCGAAAGCAAGTGGGGTTATACATTTCTGTATGGCCATATTAATGCACTTTGTAAGGTACATCGTGCAATAATTATGAGCCATACAGAAGTTATTCACTTACCTGTTCCATTGCTAGCGTCCTCGTCTCCATGGTGCCGTCTAATTTCAGCATCTAATCGCCCAATTAGACGCGCTTGCGCAGTCCGGTCTTCTCACTGGTGAATGGGGCCGCTCGTGCCGGAGAGCTGGTCCTCGTAGCTCCGCCCCGTCACGTGTGCCGATTCCAGCCAATCAGGAGGCTGGAATCGGCAATGGACCGCACAGAGCCCACGGTGCACCATGGGAGAAGACCCGCGGTGCATCGTGGGTGAAGATCCCGGCGGCCATCTTGCTAAGGTAAGGAAGAAGTCACCGCAGCGCGGGGATTCGGGTAAGTACTAAACTTGTTTTTTTTTTAACACATGCATTGGGTTTGTCTATTGAAAAAAAAAAAAACCCGTTTCGGCGCGGAACAACCCCTTTAATGACATCATAAAGCCGCTTCAAGTGCAAGACTTGCAGGCTTATATACAGTCTATCTATGTAATGTATCTTACTGCATAGATATATATCTAGCTATATAAATAGATAGTTATATATCAATATAGATATTTCTACAAATATCTAGCTTTACGTATAAATCTAAACTTCTACAGTTATGGTTTTGTAAGGCTGAAAACAGACATCCAGAATTTGTATTATTAGTGAAATAGACAATTAGTATAATATGCGTTCTTTCCCTATGAGAATGTGCGAGAAAATATAGTATGCTGCGTATTTTTTTGTGCGATCGAAATGCACATGGAAAATACGCGCCTGTGAACAAACCCATTTAAATCAATCATTTCTATTTTCTGTGACTTTCGTAGGTGCAACTGCCCCAGAACAAATGGAATCCTGTCCCCTTCACCAGCAGTTTACACTCAGTGCCAGTGCGCGGAAGTTTGGAAATTGCTACGGGATGACAGGCGCCGCCCGATCTTCACCACCTAAATCAAGTACAACATGTGGCAAAAAAACAATATCAGAATCACTTGGATATGCAGAGCCTTTAGGCCTCATGTCCACGGGGAAAAGAAGAATTAAAATCCGCAGCGGATCACCTGCACGCGGATCCGCACCCCATAGGGATGCAATGACCACCCGCGGGTAGA
>NW_027102148.1:0-11523 GCF_035609145.1 Eleutherodactylus coqui | reverse complement strand
AAAACGTGGAAGCTAGCGGGCCACTTCACGGCTCCTGGATATACCAGTAGTCCCTACACTAACCAGGACTCCAGCAAGCTGCAACAGGACAGGAACAGAATACAGGTCACATAGTAAGATGCAGCAGGACAGGAACAGAACACAGGTCACACAGCAAGCTGCAACAGGACAGGAACAGAACACAGGTCACACAGCAAGATGCAGCAGGACAGGAACAGAACACAGGTCACATAGTAAGCTGCAACAGGACAGGAACAGAACACAGGTCACACAGCAAGATGCAACAGGACAGGAACAGAACACAGGTCACACAGTAAGATGCAACAGAACAGGAACAGAACAGAGATCACACAGCAAGATGCAACAGGACAGGAACAGAACACAGGTCACATAGCAAGCTGCAACAGGACAGAACAGAACACAGGTCACATAGCAAGCTGCAACAGGACAGGACCAGAACACAGGTCACACAGCAAGCTGCAGCAGGACAGGACCAAAACACAGGTCACACTGCAAGCTGCAACAGGACAGGAACAGAACACAGGTCACACAGCAAGATGCAGCAGGACAGGAACAGAACACAGGTCACATAGTAAGCTGCAACAGGACAGGAACAGAACACAGGTCACACAGCAAGATGCAACAGGACAGGAACAGAACACAGGTCACACAGTAAGATGCAACAGAACAGGAACAGAACAGAGATCACACAGCAAGATGCAACAGGACAGGAACAGAACACAGGTCACATAGCAAGCTGCAACAGGACAGAACAGAACACAGGTCACATAGCAAGCTGCAACAGGACAGGACCAGAACACAGGTCACACAGCAAGCTGCAGCAGGACAGGACCAAAACACAGGTCACACTGCAAGCTGCAACAGGACAGGAACAGAACACAGGTCACACTGCAAGCTGCAACAGGACAGGAACAGAACACAGGTCACACAGCAAGATGCAACAGAACAGAGGTCACACAGCAAGCTGCAGCAGGACAGGAACAGAACACAGGTCACACAGCAAGCTGCAGCAGGACAGGAACAGAACACAGGTCACACAGCAAGATGCAACAGAACAGAGGTCACACAGCAAGCTGCAGCAGGACAGGAACAGAACACAGGTCACGCAGCAAGCTGCAGCAGGACAGGAACAGAACACAGGTCACACAGCAAACTGCAACAGGACAGGAACAGAACACAGGTCACACAGCAAACTGCAACAGGACAGAACAGAACACAGGTCACATAGTAAGATGCAGCAGGATAGGAACAGAACACAGGTCACACAGCAAGCTGCAACAGGACAGGAACAGAACACAGGTCACACTGCAAGCTGCAACAGGACAGGAACAGAACACAGGTCACACTGCAAGCTGCAACAGGACAGGAACAGAACACAGGTCACACTGCAAGCTGCAACAGGACAGGAACAGAACACAGGTCACACAGCAAGCTGCAACAGGACAGGAACAGAACACAGGTCACACTGCAAGCTGCAACAGGACAGGAACAGAACACAGGTCACACAGCAAGATGCAGCAGGACAGGAACAGAACACAGGTCACACAGCAAGCTGCAACAGGACAGGAACAGAACACAGGTCACACAGCAAGCTGCAACAGGACAGGAACAGAACACAGGTCACACAGCAAGCTGCAACAGGACAGGAACAGAACACAGGTCACACTGCAAGCTGCAACAGGACAGGAACAGAACACAGGTCACACAGCAAGCTGCAACAGGACAGGAACAGAACACAGGTCACACTGCAAGCTGCAACAGGACAGGAACAGAACACAGGTCACACAGCAAGATGCAACAGGACAGGAACAGAACACAGGTCACACAGCAAGATGCAGCAGGACAGGAACAGAACACAGGTCACACAGCAAGATGCAGCAGGACAGGAACAGAACACAGGTCACACAGCAAGATGCAGCAGGACAGGAACAGAACACAGGTCACATAGCAAGCTGCAACAGAACAGGAACAGAACAGAGGTCACACAGCAAGATGCAGCAGGACAGGAACAGAACACAAGTCACACAGCAAGCTGCAACAGGACAGGAACAGAACACAGGTCACACAGCAAGCTGCAACAGGACAGGAACAGAACACAGGTCACACAGCAAGCTGCAACAGGACAGGAACAGAACACAGGTCACACAGCAAGCTGCAACAGGACAGGAACAGAACACAGGTCACACAGCAAGCTGCAACAGGACAGGAACAGAACACAGGTCACACAGCAAGCTGCAACAGGACAGGAACAGAACACAGGTCACACAGCAAGCTGCAACATGACAGGAACAGAACACAGGTCACACAGCAAGCTGCAACAGGACAGGAACAGAACACAGGTCACACAGCAAGCTGCAACAGGACAGGAACAGAACACAGGTCACACAGCAAGCTGCAACAGGACAGGAACAGAACACAGGTCACACAGCAAGCTGCAACAGGACAGGAACAGAACACAGGTCACACAGCAAGCTGCAACAGGACAGGAACAGAACACAGGTCACACAGCAAGCTGCAACAGGACAGGAACAGAACACAGGTCACACAGCAAGCTGCAACAGGACAGGAACAGAACACAGGTCACACAGCAAGCTGCAACAGGACAGAACAGAACACAGATCACACAGCAAGTCTAAAGTGTTTATATACCAGGGGGATAGACAGTCAGCCAGTGAGCTGACATAGGGAACTTTGTCAGGGATCCACCAACTGACACACAGAAGAGACATAAGACGTTTGGAGGCCGCACCTGTCAGAAGAAGGGAAAAGAGAAGCTTCATGTGCTGCAGACTAGGACTACAGGTGTCCAAACCGTCTTTAGGGAAGCAGAGAGACACAACAGACCTACATGCAAACACAGATCTGAGTGAGAACAAGACATCCAAACAGTGCAAGACCAGCCTCAACTACTAAGAGATGCTGGTTCTTATGTACTACAGACTAAAGGGGATTGGCTGCTGGAGAATACCACACCCTGTCGGCTCAATTAACCCTCAATCACCTGTGGAGCTGTGCTGCTAGGAACCTTAGTACTACAGATCCTAGCACCACACCCTGTCAGTCTTCTTGCTACCATAAGACTATTAATCACTCCTTCTAAAGACCAGCAGAATTTAACTTGCAGATGATGCAAAGCTAGGAGGGATAGCTAACACTAGGGAAGAGAGAGAGTATTCAAAAACATCAAGAAAAGCCTGAACAATGGGCAGCGACTAACAGAATGGTATTTAACAAGGAGAAATGCAAAGTCCTACATCTGGGCAAGAAAAATGAAAGCACATACAGAGTGGGAGGAATTGGGCTAAGCAGCAGCACATGTGAAAAAGACTTGGCTATACTAATAGATCATAGACTGAACATGAGCCAACAATGTGATGCAGCAGCCAAAAAGGCAAACATAATTCTGGGATGTATTAAGAGAAGCATAGAGTCTAGATCACGTGATGTCATTGTCCCCCTCTACTCTTCCTTAGTCAGACCTCATCTGGAATACTGGGTCCAGTTCTGGGGTGTAAGAGAAGCATAGAGTCTAGATCACGTGAGGTCATTATCCCCTCTACTCTTCCTTAGTCAGACCTCATCTGGAATACTGGGTCCAGTTCTGGGCACCCCACTTTAAAAAAGACATAGACAAAGAAAAGTTACCAAGATGGTGAGCGGTCTGCAAATCATGTCCTATGAGGAACGGGTAAAGGATCTGGGAATGTTTAGCAGAAGAGAAGGCTGAGAGGAGACTTAATAGCTGTCTACAAATATCTGAGGGCTGTCACAGTGCAGAGGGATCAGCCCTATTCTCATCTGCACAAGGAAAAAGTAGAAGTCACAAATACCAGACCCCATCAGCCTTCTTTACAGTAGTCGACCTGGAAAATGCATTTTTTAGCATGCCACTGTATGAGTGCACAGCTTTTATTCACTTTTACAGATTGTGGTAAGCAATATTGTTGGTGTGTATTGCTGTAGGGAGCAGCCACCTCCCGGGATAATACTCTGAGGCTTTGCAGATGGTGCTGCTGAACTGGATTATGCAGAACCACATTGCTTCAGTATGTGGATGGTCTGCTGTTGTGCTGTGATACCGTAGACCAATGTCTGGAGGAATCCATAAGTCTTCTAAGTGTCTAAGGTTGTGTCTGTGTGTCAAAGTGTGTGTCTGTGACTAAGTGTGTGCCTGTGACTAAGTGTGTGTCTGTGACTAAGTGTGTGCCTGTGACTAAGTGTGTGTCTGTGACTAAGTGTGTGCCTGTGACTAAGTGTGTGTCTGGGACTAAGTGTGTGCCTGTGACTGTGTGTCTGTGACTAAGTGTGTGTCTGTGACTAAGTGTGTGCCTGTGACTAAGTGTGTGTCTGTGACTAAGTGTGTGCCTGTGACTAAGTGTGTGTCTGTGACTAAGTGTGTGTCTGTGACTAAGTGTGTGCCTGTGACTAAGTGTGTGCCTGTGACTAAGTGTGTGTCTGTGACTAAGTGTGTGTCTGTGACTAAGTGTGTGCCTGTGACTAAGTGTGTGTCTGTGACTAAGTGTGTGCCTGTGACTAAGTGTGTGTCTGTGACTAAGTGTGTGTCTGTGACTAAGTGTGTGCCTGTGACTAAGTGTGTGTCTGTGACTAAGTGTGTGCCTGTGACTAAGTGTGTGTCTGTGACTAAGTGTGTGTCTGTGACTAAGTGTGTGCCTGTGACTAAGTGTGTGTCTGTGACTAAGTGTGTGCCTGTGACTAAGTGTGTGCCTGTGACTAAGTGTGTGCCTGTGACTAAGTGTGTGTCTGTGACTAAGTGTGTGTCTGTGACTAAGTGTGTGCCTGTGACTAAGTGTGTGTCTGTGACTAAGTGTGTGCCTGTGACTAAGTGTGTGTCTGTGACTCAGTGTGTGCCTGTGACTAAGTGTGTGTCTGTGACTAAGTGTGTGCCTGTGACTAAGTGTGTGCCTGTGACTAAGTGTGTGCCTGTGACTAAGTGTGTGCCTGTGACTAAGTGTGTGTCTGTGACTAAGTGTGTGCCTGTGACTAAGTGTGTGTCTGTGACTAAGTGTGTGCCTGTGACTAAGTGTGTGTCTGTGACTAAGTGTGTGCCTGTGACTAAGTGTGTGTCTGTGACTAAGTGTGTGTCTGTGACTAAGTGTGTGCCTGTGACTAAGTGTGTGTCTGTGACTAAGTGTGTGTCTGTGACTAAGTGTGTGCCTGTGACTAAGTGTGTGCCTGTGACTAAGTGTGTGTCTGTGACTAAGTGTGTGTCTGTGACTAAGTGTGTGCCTGTGACTAAGTGTGTGCCTGTGACTAAGTGTGTGCCTGTGACTAAGTGTGTGTCTGTGACTAAGTGTGTGCCTGTGACTAAGTGTGTGCCTGTGACTAAGTGTGTGCCTGTGACTAAGTGTGTGTCTGTGACTAAGTGTGTGTCTGTGACTAAGTGTGTGCCTGTGACTAAGTGTGTGTCTGTGACTCAGTGTGTGTCTGTGACTAAGTGTGTGCCTGTGACTAAGTGTGTGTCTGTGACTAAGTGTGTGCCTGTGACTAAGTGTGTGTCTGTGACTAAGTGTGTGCCTGTGACTAAGTGTGTGCCTGTGACTAAGTGTGTGTCTGTGACTAAGTGTGTGCCTGTGACTAAGTGTGTGCCTGTGACTAAGTGTGTGTCTGTGACTAAGTGTGTGCCTGTGACTAAGTGTGTGCCTGTGACTAAGTGTGTGTCTGTGACTAAGTGTGTGTCTGTGACTAAGTGTGTGTCTGTGACTAAGTGTGTGCCTGTGACTAAGTGTGTGCCTGTGACTAAGTGTGTGTCTGTGACTAAGTGTGTGTCTGTGACTAAGTGTGTGTCTGTGACTAAGTGTGTGCCTGTGACTAAGTGTGTGCCTGTGACTAAGTGAGGGGGTTAAGAGAGTGTGTGTAAGTGTCTGTGTGTAATGTGTAAGGGAAGCAGAATGAGTGACTCAGCAAGAACAAGTAGTAAGTATGTGAGCGTTTAAAAAAAAAAAGAGTGCGCGGTGGCGAATGGGTGGAGGCGTGTTTGGAGTGGGGATCTAGTCAATCTTCTCTACTTCCACAAGTAAATTGTAGATCCCCATTAGGGTAAGCTCCATGCCTGACAATGTTGTCCCGTGTGCTCCTTGTGCACACTGAACAGCATTGTCCATTGTGCATAATCCTTAATCAGCCGATTGAGGGCGCTCACTGTTGCACAAGATGCGTGCTCGTCGCACATTTGGAAGCCCAGATCCAGGATCAAAATGAGCAATCGGCAACACTGAGATCCATTGACAACATGGAAAGGAGTTTGCTGCCCACTGAGCTCCCGCTGGGGTTGAGGCGGGGGTGGATGGTAGTTCAGAAGAGTAGGGGGAGCAGGAAGTTAGCTGAGTGACAGTTAGATGGGGTAGAGGGAATAGAACCAGGGATACATCGCAGGGATAAGTTCCTTTTTGTGTGTTGTAGGACAATGCACTCCTGATTATAAAGGTCCTTAGACTTGGAGGTTGCCTGTAACACAGAAGCGGTGGGTCCGGGAATGTGGTGGGCAGACGGTCATCTTTGTTAGGGTATGGTGGAGTTTCTTTGCAGTCTTCTTCAGTACCTCTAGTTGCGGATTGTAGGTCACTACTAGAGGAACACGATTGCTTTTTTTCCTTCTCTTGGAGTAGTTGATTTCTTGGTATCCCGGTGGCTCTGGTGATTCTTGGGTGTCCTGGTGACTCTGGTGACTTCTGGGTATCCTGGTGGCTCTGGTGATTCCTGGGTATCCTGGTGGCTCTGGTGAATCTTGGGTATCCTCTTGGCTCTGGTGATTCTTGGGTATCCTGGTGGCTCTGGTGATTCCTGGGTATCCTGGTGGCTCTGGTGATTTGGTCATCAGTTTAGGTGGATGGTAGCCCTCATTTATAAATGTCCTTGTAAGATGGTACAAATGTTCCTCTCTGTCTGTTGGGTTGGAGCAGATCCGGTTGTATCTGATGGCCTGGCTGTAGACAATAGACTTTCTGATGTGTTTAGGATGGTAACTGTCCCATCTACGGTATGTAGGATCAATCGGTTTCCGGGATAGGGATGTCTGTATTGAGTTGTTTGAAATCTTTATGGTGGTGTCCAAGAAGTTGATTTCGGTATACATGTAGCTTAATGTCAGGTTTATGGTGGGTGGAATGCACTGAATCTCTCATGGAATTTGATTAGTTCCTGTTCGATGTTGCTCCAGATGATTATGATGTCATTAATGTAGCGAAAGTCGGCCAATGTTGGGGCAGGAGGCCAGGAAGTCACTCTCCAGTTTTGCCATGAAAAGGTTGGCATATTGCGGTGCCATTTTACTGCCCATGGCAGTCCCGGTGAGTTGCAGGAATATCTATTTGCAAAAGGAGAAATAACTGTGTGTGAGGATGAACCTTGTGAGTTGTAGCACTGCATCAGAGGTGACCCCATTGGGCTGAAGGTGCGCCTGGCAGGCAGTCAGTCCATCTTCATGTGGGATGTTGGAATACAAGGATTTCACATCCATAGTGGCCAGGAAGGTGCCATTGGGGAGGGGGCCTACGGTTGACAGTTTGTTCAGTTGGTCCTTGGTGCCTTGCAAGTAGCTAGTTATGGAAGGTGTCCTTAAACCACTAGTGAGAAACACAACCAGCTACTTGCAAGACACCATGGACCTGCTGAATAAACTACCAACCATAGGCCCCCTCCCCAATGGCACTTTCCTGGCCACAATGGATGTGGAATCCTTGTATTCCAACATCCCACACAAAGAAAATACTTTTGTGCATATAGTGTATGTAGCAGAGCTGTGTGTGTGTGAGATTCGCACATAACAGAACCATGTGTGCGGCATGCGCATGTAGCAGAGCCGTGTGTGTGTGACGTGCAGACTTAGTACAGCTGTGTGTGTGTGTGTGTGACGTGTGTGCGCAGCGGCCTTTGTGACGTGCACATGTAGGAGAGCCATGTGTGTCGTTCAGTGAGTTACATGTCATGATGTCATTCACTATATTATATTATAAGTGGTGCATTGAGCCATTTGGGTCCCTTTTGCTGAGCTGTGGCACTCCAGCAGGCTTTCATGTTGTCCTCAATGCCAACCGAGTATCTCTTGCTGGTGAGGGGGCTTAAATACCCCGCCTCCAGCAAGCGATTGCTGTGATTGGCTGCGGCGGTGTTCCTGAACCAATCAGAGACGGCTCTCGATGAACCAATCACAGCCATCGATGATGTTCTGATGATAGATAAGACCAAGATGACAGATAGATGGAGATTACAATTCACCTCCAATGGGGGTTTTATATGAGTCTTCCTGAAGTTGCCTCCTTACTTTGAGTACATAGCGGACGCTTATATACTTTGGACATTTGTGACTGATTAGCGCTCTTCACAGATCCTCCTGAGTATAATATATGGGGGGGTTACTGTGTAAATAGTTGGTCCTTTCTGGGAATCAGACTTGCTAATTACAACATCAGAGCATCTTCCATAGTCTAGTTGGCTGTAATAGAGAAACCAATGGGGTACGTAGGTTTGGGGGCTAAAAAGCTGTAAATTGGCTGGTAGTTTTCCTTATCAGAAGGGAATGCCGATGCTTCAAGTCTACAAGACGGGGGCGGGGTTTCACTGATACTTGATTGGTGGAGTCTGCCATCCAATGAGTTATTAGCCATCAGTAGAATATTGTTTCGAGCCTCCCGAGTTATAATTCTAGTTTATTCTCTCACTTGTGGGTGTAAGGTAAACAGAAGACTACTTACTGCTAATCAGGTTTCCACCAGACCCTGATGACACTGAGAATTTCTGCCCTCCTGCCTTATTTTAGTTTAACTTTGTAATAATGTAATAAAATGTATTAATTTTTAAGTATAAATTCAAATAAGAAGGAATCGGCCTCAAATAGTCCCTGGATGTTGGTAGAGATCTGAGGAGGTGACGGGTGAGCCTGCCGCTAAAGTTGTGAGATACTACCCACAAGATACCACCAGGCAGTAAAATGGCAATGCAATATGATTTCTGGCCTCCTGCCCCAGCAAACCATTGGCCGACTTCCGCTACATTGATGACATCATAATCATCTGGACCCACAGCGAACAAAAACTAATAAAATTCCATGAGAGATTCAATGCATTCCCCCCACCACAAACCTGGCATTAAGCTACTCGCATACAGAAATCAACTTTTTGGACACCACCATAAAAATTTCAAACAACTCACTACACACATCCCTATATCATAGTAACATAGTAACATAGTAACATAGTTCGTTAGGCTGAATGAAGACATTGTCCATCTAGTCCAGCCTGTCTATCCTCCTGTGTTGATCCAGAGGAAGGCAAAAAACCCCAAGGCCAGAAGCCAAATAGCCCATTTGGGGGAAAAATTCCTTCCCGACTCCCTAATGGCAATCAGACTGTTCCCTGGATCAACCCCTAATGGTTCCTACCTGCCTGTATACCAGGATTGACACTTAACCTAAGATTTATACCCTGTAATATCCTTCTTCTCCAGAAAGACATCAAGTCCCTCTTAAACTCCTCTATGGATCCTGCCATCACCACGTCCTCAGGCAGAGAGTTCCACGGTCTCACTGCTCTTACAGTAAAGAACGCCCTTCTATGTTGGTGATGAAACCTGCTTTCCTCCAGACGTAGCGGATGCCCTCTCGTTACCGTCGTGGTCCTGAGTGTAAACAGATCCTGGCAGAGATCCTTGTATCGTCCCCTCATGGATTTATACATAGTTATTTGGTCGCCCCTTAGCCATCTTTTTTCCGGGGTAAATAATCCCAGTTTTGGTGCCTCTCTGGGTATTCCAGTCCCGCCATTCCATGTATTAGTTTAGTTGCCCTTCTTTGAACCCCCTCCAGCACTGTAACATCCTTCCTGAGCCCCGGTGACCAGAACTGTACGCAGTATTCCATGTGAGGCCTGACAAGTGCCTTATATAGTGGGAGGATAATGTTCTCGCCCCTCGCCCCTATACCTCTTTTACTGCACCCCAAGACCTTATTTGCCTTTGCAGCAGCTGACTGGCATTGGTTACTCCAGTTTAGTCTATTATCCACTAATACCCCCAGATCCTTTTCCATATCACTTTTCCCTAGTGGTACCCCATTAAGTGAATATTTGTGACATCCGTTCCTCCTGCCCATGTGCATAGTCTTACATTTTTCAACATTGAACTTCATTTGCCATTTTTCTGCCCAAGCCCCCGACTTATCTCGGTCCGTTTGTAGCCGCACATTGTCCTCCGTTGCATTAATTATATTGTATAATTTTGTGTCATCTGCAAATATTGATATTTTGCTGTGCAGCCCCTCTATCAGGTCATTGATAAATATGTTGAACAGAATGGGGCCCAATACTGAACCCTGTGGCCCCCGCTAGTGACTGTGGCCCAATCAGAGTATGAGCCATTTATTACCACCCTCTGCTTTCTATCATTGAGCCAATTCTTTACCCACTTACACACGTTTTCGCCCTCATTTTGTATATTAGCCTATTATGTGGCACGGTGTCAAAGGCTTTAGAGAAGTCCAGATATACGAGATCCATAGACTCTCCCAGGTCCAGCCTAGAGCTTACTTCATCGTAGAAACTGATCAGATTTGTCTGACATGAGCGACCCTTCATGAATCCATGCTGGTGAGGAGTTATTCCCTTAATCTCCTTGAGGTACTCATCGATGGCGTCTCTCAGAATCCCCTCGAAAATTTTTCCCGTTACTGAAGTGAGACTTACTGGCCTGTAGTTACCAGGCTCACTTTTGCTCCCTTTTTTGTAAATTGGAACCACGTTGGCAATGCGCCAGTCCAATGGTACTACACCGGTCTTGATAGTGTCTAGAAATATTAGGTATAGCGGCCTAGCTATCTCGTCACTTAGTTCCCTTAGTATCCTTGGGTGTAATCCATCTGGGCCTGGCGATTTATCGATTTTAGTCTTCTTTAGTCGCTTCCGCACCTCCTCCTGCGTTAGGTATGAGATATTTTGTGAGGGGTTCGTTTTATTCCCCTGCATCTCGTGTGGCATTTCCTTTTCGTTTGTGAATACACTTGAGAAGAAACTGTTTAGTAGATTTGCTTTCCCTTCGTCATCATCAATGATTTCTCCTGCATTATTTTTTAAAGGGCCAGCGCTCTCCCTGCAAATCCTTTTGCTGTTAATATAGTTGAAGAATAGCTTCGGGTTGTTTCTGCTCTCTTTGGCGATCCGTCTTTCCGCCTCCTCCTTGGCAGTTTTGATCTTATCTTTGCATATTTTGTTTTTTTCCCTATATGATTTTAGCGCTTCTTCGCTGCCTTGTTGCTTTAGTAGTTTGAACGCTTTCTTCTTTTCGTTTATTGCCCCTCGTACCACCTTGTCGTGCCACATTGGTTTCCTTTTAGCTGAGTTTGTTTTATTTTTAAAGGGAATGAACTGCTCACATGAGGTGTTTAGGATGTTTTTAAACTCCTCCCATTTGTCCTCTGTACTGATATTTTTGAGGATGTTGTCCCAATTAATGTTACCGATAGTAGTTCTAAGCTCATCAAATTTTGCTTTACTA
>NW_027102147.1:95000-102959 GCF_035609145.1 Eleutherodactylus coqui | reverse complement strand
GGCCGACAGGCTGGCTGGCTGCCCGGGCAGACCCCGCTCTCCGAGCGGCCGGGCCCCAACGTTCGAGAGGTGTAGGAAGCCACCTTGGGGGTGCTGCGGAGGCCCCCCTGACACCGCCTCCAAGCCCTTGCTGAGAGCCCTGTCCTAGCTGCCTGCGCGGGCAGGCGGGACCCCCCAGTAGGCCGTGCACAGCCCGCGGCAGCCACTGCTGAAGCCCAGGGCAGTTGGCAGAGATGAGTCTTTGAGGAAAAACGACAAAGTCCAAACGCTCCAGGCGCCGGCCAGGGGTGCGGACCCGGCTGGACGGGCCGGCGGGAGCTGCGGCGGCTTGGGAAGAGCCGAGTGTCAATGCATGTCCTGAGAACCGGAAAGGGGACAAACTAGTAGCTCCAGGCCGGGATGGAGTTCCAGGAGGTGGGCCTGACTCCGGAGGTTTTCCCCTTGGCATTTTCCCATTGGCCACAATGGGGGAAGTCAAAAAAGCACCCCCAGCAGATGTATGCAGAGGGGCTGGCTGGTGATGGGGAGCGGGCTGTTGGCAGCGGTGTGCTGGCTGCAGAGGTGTGCATGGGCGGCTGCGGAGGGCCCCCTGAGTGCACCTGCCCGTGGTGGCTGAAAACCCAGGCTGAGCCTCCGATGTGCCCGGGCAGGACCCCAGGAGGCCGGGCACAGAACGCCGGTTGCCCCCTTGCCGTTTGACGAAGCTTGCACGGTCAGAAAAGTTTCAAAGTCCCAATGGGGAGAGAGTGGTGACGGCGAGGGGGTGCTGGCTGCTCCAGGGGCCGGGGGCAACCCCTGGAGGCTGGGCACGGACCGCGGCCGCCCCCCTTGCAGTCGGACAATGTCTGAGGAGACAAGTCATGAAAATGACAAAGTCCAAACGCTCCAGGCGTGCCGGCCAGGGGTGCGGACCCGGCTGGCCGGGCCGGCGGGGGCTGCAGCTGCCGGTGCTGAGCCGAGTGTCAGTGCAGGTCCTGAGAACCGGGAAGGGGACAAACCGGTGGCTCCAGGCCGAGCTCTAGTTCCAGGAGGTCGGCCTGACTCTGGAGGTTTTCCCCTTGGCTTTTCCCCATAGGCCAAAAGGGGGGAAGTCAAAAAAGCACCCCCGCCAGATGTATGCAGAAGGGGCTGGCTGGTGATGGGGAGCGGGCTGTTGGCAGCGGTGTGCTGGCTGCAGAGGTGTGCATGGGCGGCTGCGGAGGGCCCCCTGAGTGCACCTGCCCGTGGTGGCTGAAAACCCAGGCTGAGCCTCCGATGTGCCCGGGCAGGACCCCAGGAGGCCGGGCACAGAACGCCGGTTGCCCCCTTGCCGTTTGACGAAGCTTGCACGGTCAGAAAAGTTTCACAGTCCCAACGGGGAGAGAGTGCTGACGGTGAGGGGGTGCTGGCTGCTCCAGGGGCCGGGAGGGAGGCCCTGGATGTGGGCCTGGGGGTGTGGAGGGGCCCCCTGAGAGCACCTACCAGCAGTTGCTCAAGACCCTGCCTGAGCCTCCGGTGTTGCAGGGTAGGACACCCATTGGCGGGGAACAGCAGGTGGCAGCCCCTGCTGAAGTCCTTGGCAGTTGGCAGAGATGAGTCTTGGAGAAAAAAAACGACAAAGTCCAAACTGCTCCGGGCGCCGGTCAGGGGGGCGGACCCGGCTGGCCGGGCCGAGGGGAGCTGCGGCGGCTGGGGAAGAGCCGAGTGTCAAGGCATGTCCTGAGAACCGGGAAGGGGGCAAACCAGTAGCTCCAGGCCGAGCTGGAGTTCCAGGAGGTTGGCCTGACTCTGGAGGTTTTCCCCCTGGCTTTTCCCCATAGGCCAAAATGGGGGAAGTCAAAAAAGCACCCCCGCCAGATGTATGCAGAAGGGGCTGGCTGGTGATGGGGAGCGGGCTGTTGGCAGCAGTGTGCTGGCTGCAGAGGGCCCCCGAGGTGCTGCACCTACCAGTAGTTGCTCAAGACCCCCCCTGACCCTCCGGTGTTGCAGGGCAGGACACCCAGGAGGCGGGGAACAGCCGTGGCAGCCCCTGCTGAATCCCACGGCAGTTGGCAGAGATGAGTCTTTGAGAAAAACGACAAAGTCCAAACGCTCCAGGCGCCGGCCACGGAGGGCGGACCCGGCTGGCCGGGCCGGCGGGAGCTGCGGCGGCTGGGGCTGAGCCGAGTGTCGATGCTTGTCGTGAGAACCGGTATGAGGGTAATCCTGGGCCCTCGGGGCCGAGGCACGGTTCCAGGAAGGCGGAAGGAGCGGGCCTGTTCCCCCTGATAGCGCCGACGGCGGTAAATTAAGGCCTCGCAAAACGTCAGGACGAACACCTTTTTTGCATATAAGGGAACGAGCGGTGTGCGGTCTTTGACAAAGTGACTATTTCTCAGAGTGCTGGGAAGGGAGTGGGGGCCGCTCAAAGTCAAAGCACCGCGGCCGCCCCTCTGCCACCTCCCTGGGAGCAGAGTCATCGAGCGCGAGTGTCCCCACTCCGCCTGTCCAGGCCGCGGGGCCGACAGGCCGGCTGGCTGCCCGGGTAGACCCCGCTCTCCGAGCGGCCGGGCGCCACGTTCAAGAGGTGTACGAAGCCACCTGTGGGGGGTCTGCGGAGGCCCCCCTGAGAGCGCTGATAACCCTGTCCTAGCTGCCTGCGCGGGCAGGCGGGACTCCCCCAGGAGGCCGTGCACAGCCCGCGGCAGCCACTGCTGAAGCCCAGGGCAGTTGGCAGAGATGAGTCTTTGAAAAAACGACAAAGTCCAAACGCTCCAGGCGCCGGCCACGGGGGGCGGACCCGGCTGGCCGGGCCGGCGGGAGCTGCGGCTGCCGGGGCTGAGCCGAGTGTCAATGCATGTCGTGAGAACCGGTATGAGGGTAATCCTGGTCGCTCCGGGCCGAGGCACGGTTCCAGGAGGGCGGAAGGAGCGGGCCCGTTTCCCCTGATAGCGCCGACGGCGGTAAATTAGGGCCTCGCAAAACGTCAGGACGAACACCTTTTTTGCATATAAGGGAACGAGCGGTGTGCGGTCTTTGACAAAGTGACTATTTCTCAATGTGCGGAGTGGGGACCGCTCAAAGTCAAAGCACCGCGGCCGCCCCTCTGCCACCTCCCTGGGAGCAGAGTCATCGAGCGCGAGGGTCCCCACTCCGCCTGTGCAGGCCGCGGGGCCGACAGGCTGGCTGGCTGCCCGGGCGACCCCCCTCCGAGATGCCGGGCCGGGGCAGACTGTGCAAACGCGCGCGGGCGTGTTTTCTTCCCCTGGGGTGGAGCCCTTCCACCCCACGCCGTCCGAGGCCCGTTGGCCTCGGGCGGCCTGCCTCCGAGAGTGGGAGAGAGACGGAGGACGGCGGCCCGCGGCGGCGCGAGGCGTCCCCGTTGCTCCACCACGACTGCCAGCCGGTCGATCCTACCGGTAGCCTGGGCTTGTCTCCGCTCCGCCTGTCCAGGCCGCGGGGCCCACAGGCGGCTTGCCTGGGAAGACCCCGCTCTCACCGAGCGGCCGGGCGCCACGTTCAAGAGGTGTACGAAGCCACCTGTGGGGGGTCTGCGGAGGCCCCCCTGAGAGCGCTGATAACCCTGTCCTAGCTGCCTGCGCGGGCAGGCGGGACCCCCAAGAGGCCGGGCACAGCCCGCGGCAGCCCCCGCCGAAGTCCACGGCAGTTGGCAGAGACGAGTCTTGGAGAGAAAACGACAAAGTCCAGACGCTCCAGGCGCCGGCCAGGGGTGCGGACCCGGCTGGCCGGGCCGGCGGGAGCTGCGGCTGCCGGGGCCGAGCCGAGTGTCGACGCATGTCGTGAGAACCGGTATGAGGGTAATCCTGGGCCCTCGGGGCCGAGCTACGGTTCCATGAAGGCGGAAGGAGCGGGCCTGTTTCCCCTGATAGCGCCGACGACGGTAAAATAAGGGCTCGCAAAACGTCAGGACGAACACCTTTTTTGCATATAAGGGAACGAGCGGTGTGCGGTCTTTGACAAAGTGACTATTTCTCAGAGTGCTGGAGTGGGGACCGCTCAAAGTCAAAGCACCGCGGCCGCCCCTCTGCCACCTCCCTGGGAGCAGAGTCATAGAGCGCAAGTGTCCCCACTCCGCCTGTGCAGGCCGCGGGGCCAACAGGCTGGCTGGCTGGCTGCCCGGGCGACCCCCCTCCGAGATGCCGGGCTGAGGCGTAGGCAGCCGCCTCCATCACCACCACCCAAGGCGAGAGAGTGGGTCAACGGGAGAGCCGTCGCGGCCGGGGGACCCTCGCCGCGCCCATGTCCGGGGAAGGACCACAAGGGCCCTGCTCCCCGGCGCCCCGGCGAGCGGGTTCACCCTCGGCGCGTACGGCTCTCGAGGATGGGGAAGGGACGCGCGTGGGCGTCCCTCCCGTCCCCCGCGGAAGAAGGCGAGCGACTCTGCGCGTCGGGACACCCCGCGGAGCCCCCTGCGGGGGGAGTACTCCGGGGGAGAAGCGTGGCGCAGGGGGTGCAGCCCTTTCCCAGGCCACCGTGCGACGGCGTCGGTGGGGCCGACGCCGAGAGAGAGAACGATCCGGGCTCTCCCGCCTCAGGGCGGCCGAGAGCGGGGCCACGGGCCCCACGTTTGGTGACGGTTTTCCCGAAAGCGAAGGACCCCCGCCTGTCCCCTCGGGCTCCGGCCGATGCGGGCGGTCCAGGGCGGGGATAGGGGACGGCGGCCTGCGGACGACGCGCTTTATCCCCAGAAGGAGCGAGGCATGAGGGGGTGTTCCACCCCCGCCGGCCGGTCTCGCTCCTTCTCCGGGCTACGCCTCGGCGGAGTAAAGACCCCCGGGTCAACGCTCCCGCGTCCGGGTGCCGCCGCGCGTCCCCTTCCCGCGGGGGGTGGATCCCTTCCACCCCTGGCCGTCCGAGGCCCGTGCGCCTCGGGCGGCCTCCCTTCCGAGAGAGGGAGAGAGAGACGGAGGACGGTGGTCCGCGACGGCGCGAGACGTCCAAGTTGTGTTCCCCACGGCGGCTACCCGGTCGATCCCGCCCGCCGGTAGCCTTGGCTTGCCCCCACTCCGCCTGTCCAGGCCGCGTGGCCGACAGGCTGTTTGCCCGGGTAGACCCTGCTCTCACCGAGCGGCCGGGCCCCAACGTTCAAGAGGTGTACGGAAGCCACCTTGGGGTGGAGCCCTTCCACCCCTGGCCGTCCGAGGCCCGTGCGCCTCGGGCGGCCTCCCTTCCGAGAGAGGGAGAGAGAGACGGAGGACGGTGGTCCGCGACGGCGCGAGACGTCCAAGTTGTGTTCCCCACGGCGGCTACCCGGTCGATCCCGCCCGCCGGTAGCCTTGGCTTGCCCCCGCTCCGCCTGTCCAGGCCGCGTGGCCGACGGGCTGTTTGCCCGGGTAGACCCCGCTCTCACCGAGCGGCCGGGCCCCAACGTTCAAGAGGTGTACGGAAGCCACCTTGGGGTGGAGCCCTTCCACCCCTGGCCGTCCGAGGCCCGTGCGCCTCGGGCGGCCTCCCTTCCGAGAGAGGGAGAGAGAGACGGAGGACGGTGGTCCGCGACGGCGCGAGACGTCCAAGTTGTGTTCCCCACGGCGGCTACCCGGTCGATCCCGCCCGCCGGTAGCCTTGGCTTGTCCCCGCTCCGCCTGTCCAGGCCGCGGGGCCGACGGGCTGTCTGCCCGGGTAGACCCTGCTCTCACCGAGCGGCCGGGCCCCAACGTTCAAGAGGTGTACGGAAGCCACCTTGGGGTGGAGCCCTTCCACCCCTGGCCGTCCGAGGCCCGTGCGCCTCGGGCGGCCTCCCTTCCGAGAGAGGGAGAGAGAGACGGAGGACGGTGGTCCGCGACGGCGCGAGACGTCCAAGTTGTGTTCCCCACGGCGGCTACCCGGTCGATCCCGCCCGCCGGTAGCCTTGGCTTGCCCCCACTCCGCCTGTCCAGGCCGCGTGGCCGACAGGCTGTTTGCCCGGGTAGACCCTGCTCTCACCGAGCGGCCGGGCCCCAACGTTCAAGAGGTGTACGGAAGCCACCTTGGGGTGGAGCCCTTCCACCCCTGGCCGTCCGAGGCCCGTGCGCCTCGGGCGGCCTCCCTTCCGAGAGAGGGAGAGAGAGACGGAGGACGGTGGTCCGCGACGGCGCGAGACGTCCAAGTTGTGTTCCCCACGGCGGCTACCCGGTCGATCCCGCCCGCCGGTAGCCTTGGCTTGCCCCCGCTCCGCCTGTCCAGGCCGCGTGGCCGACGGGCTGTTTGCCCGGGTAGACCCCGCTCTCACCGAGCGGCCGGGCCCCAACGTTCAAGAGGTGTACGGAAGCCACCTTGGGGTGGAGCCCTTCCACCCCTGGCCGTCCGAGGCCCGTGCGCCTCGGGCGGCCTCCCTTCCGAGAGAGGGAGAGAGAGACGGAGGACGGTGGTCCGCGACGGCGCGAGACGTCCAAGTTGTGTTCCCCACGGCGGCTACCCGGTCGATCCCGCCCGCCGGTAGCCTTGGCTTGTCCCCGCTCCGCCTGTCCAGGCCGCGGGGCCGACGGGCTGTCTGCCCGGGTAGACCCCGCTCTCACCGAGCGGCCGGGCCCCAACGTTCAAGAGGTGTACGGAAGCCACCTTGGGGTGGAGCCCTTCCACCCCTGGCCGTCCGAGGCCCGTGCGCCTCGGGCGGCCTCCCTTCCGAGAGAGGGAGAGAGAGACGGAGGACGGTGGTCCGCGACGGCGCGAGACGTCCAAGTTGTGTTCCCCACGGCGGCTACCCGGTCGATCCCGCCCGCCGGTAGCCTTGGCTTGCCCCCGCTCCGCCTGTCCAGGCCGCGGGGCCGACGGGCTGTCTGCCCGGGTAGACCCCGCTCTCCGAGCGGCCGGGCCCCAACGTTCAAGAGGTGTACGGAAGCCACCTTGGGGGGGCTGCGGTGCCCCCCTCCCCGAGAGTGCCTCCCAGGCCGAGGGAGCCCGGCGGTCGAGTGTCGTAGGAAAGCGCGTGCCACGGCTGTGTCGGTCACAGGGGCCAGAGGTAGTTTGGGCAACGGCTTAGATCCGTATGAAGCTCATCCTTTCCGGCCTGTTCTGGCGGCGGCTAGGCGTGCGCGCACGGCACGACGCCCCTGGCTCCAGCGATGCGACGGCGCCCCGCACCCCACTCTCCGGGCCGAGCAGAGTGGCCGCTCTCGCTCCTTGGAGCAGAGCCCCCGAGTGCAAGTGTCCCCGCTCCGCCTGTCCAGGCCGCGGGGCCGACAGGCTGTCTGCCCGGGTAGACCCCGCTCTCCGAGCGGCCGGGCGCCACGTTCAAGAGGTGTACGAAGCCACCTTGGGGGGCTGCGGTGCCCCCCGCCCCGAGAGTGCCTCCCAGGCCGAGGGGAGCCTGGCGGTCGAGTGTCGTAGGAAAGCGCGTGCGCGGCTGTGTCGGTCACACGGGCCAGAGTTAGTTTGGGCAACGGCTTAGATCCGTATGCAGCTCAACCTTTCCGGCCTGTTCTGGCGGCGGCTAGGCGCGCGCGAACGTCACGACGCCCCTGGTTCCAGCGAGGCGACGGCGCCCCGCACCCCGCTCTCCGGGCCGTGCAGAGCGGCCGCTCTCGCTCCTTGGAGCAGAGCCCCCGAGCGCAAGAGTCCCCGCTCCGCCTGTCCAGGCCGCGGGGCCGACAGGCTGTCTGCCCGGGTAGACCCCGCTCTCCGAGCGGCCGGGCCCCAACGTTCAAGAGGTGTACGGAAGCCACCTTGGGGGGGCTGCGGTGCCCCCCGCCCCGAGAGTGCCTCCCAGGCCGAGGGAGCCCGGCGGTCGAGTGTCGTAGGAAAGCGCGTGCGCGGCTGTGTCGGTCACACGGGCCAGAGTTAGTTTGGGCAACGGCTTAGATCCGTATGCAGCTCAACCTTTCCGGCCTGTTCTGGCGGCGGCTAGGCGTGCGCGCACGGCACGACGCCCCTGGCTCCAGCGATGCGACGGCGCCCCGCACCCCACTCTCCGGGCCGAGCAGAGTGGCCGCTCTCGCTCCTTGGAGCAGAGCCCCCGAGCGCAAGTGTCCCCGCTCCGCCTGTCCAGGCCGCGGGGCCAACAGG